>NW_021635305.1:0-68951 GCF_004799145.2 Neltuma alba | reverse complement strand
CCTGTCCGTTCGGATTATCCAATAACTTACCAACTGCTGTTATTGGGAGATGTTTGGCTTCTTTAAAAGCTATTCTTAAAAATATTTTATAAATTGAGATAAACACATCTAGATATTTAATTCATATACTACTATAAAGTATTTTTAAAATTATGGTTTTGATTCCATCCAAATATCTCTTTAATGTAAGAACTTATCAAATTTTTATTTTGATCTTAAATATAATATTTAATTTATTTTATTTTTTATATTTATTTTTTAAGTAGTTTTTATAATATTCTTGATTAGTAAAAATATTTTAAAAAAGCACCACCTATTTATTACAAATAATTAAGTTAATTAATTTTATTAAACTACTCAAATTAATTAATAGCTTATATATTAAAAAACGAAGTTAATATGATGCACTATCATCAAGCTATTAAAAATGAATCTTTCCCATTCATCTATTGTAATCCTAACCACGTCCTTCTACTTCTACTAACGGGAGTTTAACTTCACGAGAAATCACATTCTCCTCATTCTATCATCAATAGGTAGGCTTCTTATTGCCTCTCAACATCACTTGACAAGAGATCTTAACTTTGTTTTTTTATTTTTGTTGTTAATTTTAGGTTTATTTCGATATCACTTTTTTATGGCTTTTTAGGATGTCATTTTTTTTTTACTGATTATTTGTAACTTATAAACTTATATTATCCAATATTATTTTGTCTTTTCTTTAAAAAAAATAGATATGCTTCAACATTCTCCCACATTTTGCTAGCTTCATTTATATGAAATAAATATATTAGCTTGGATGGCTACTCACCTTCATACCAAAAGGGTAAGGCAAAAAAATCACTGTTTTTTTCCTTTGAATTGTTGAAATCTGAGAGAAAAACAATGATTTGAAAATTTTTTAGAGAGATAACTAAGGCGGTAATAAATCACTCATATTTTTTAAAACAACAGATAGTATTTTTTTTACATTTTTGTAGAAATGTCACAAAAGTTACTATTGTAAAAAAATTTTCAACACAAACTTCTCTTTATTGAGGAAAGCTTTTTTTCATTTTGTTGCATCTATCTACTATAAATTTTCTTTCATGTGTGAATTTTTTTTTGTTCCCCATTGCATCTTTTTTTATGTTTGATTTTGTTAGGATGTTTTTAATTTATGTAGTTTCAAATTTTATTAGAAGTTTTTGCTATGTGTGTTACATAAATGTATTTGTAGGTTTCAATCTATGGTAGCTAATTTGACTCCTAGATTAGGAAAAGAATTTAATAATTAAGTTTGGAATGAATATGCTTGTAGAGAAGGCTTTAGTGTAAGGAAAAATGGGTCAACAAATAGTAAGAAAGGAAAAAAAAAACAGGTTAAAGCGTAAATATACCCATAAACTTTTACCAAATGTGTGCCTAGCATCATGAATAAATCTTGAGTATAAAATACATATGATATTTTCAAAAGATAGCAAAAATGTCATAACAGTTAATTTTACAATGTTAACTATTTGTGTTGACCGAAGATAATGATGTGAATATTGATGTGGCTTAGAGGATATGAATAAAAGGGGGGTTAAGGTGCAAATACACCTAAGAACATTTGCCAAATATGCACCTAACACCATAAACAAACTTTGGGTGCAAAAAATACTTGTGAAGCTCTCCATGTCACCCACTCCTTCATTTCATCCCTCTCATTCTCTCGTGTTCTAAGAAGAATAGTGCTACTCTCTTAGCTCCACTTTAGTCTTCATCAACAAATAACTAGAGGAGATATGATAAGTAACTAAGAGGTAGTACTATTGTTCTTCGAAAAGGATAGACTTAGAAAAATGAAATAAAGGAGTAAGTTTTTTGGATAGCTTCAGCTTATCTCCTCTTCAATGAAAGTGCGACAGTGAAGAGAGAATGTTGTTGGGATCAGAGGGAGATTGAAATGCCAGCTTAGGATCCGTGTCATCTTATTTGATCAAATGTTTTACTCAAAGATCAACTTTGATGAATTAAATGACTATAGCATTTTAGGGTTCTTTTAGAATGATTATAAACATTTTTGCACTAAAAGTTTGTTTATAGTATCAAGCACCCATTTAGGAAAAGTTCATATGTATATTTTCACCGTTACTCTTTTTTATCTAACCCTCTAAGACACATCAGTATTCATGTCATCATTTTCGATCAAATAAGTAGTCAACATTACAATAGCTAATAGTCATGGTATTTTGTAACTTTTTGAAATCTTCATGTGTATTTTACATTCAATATTTTTTGTGGTGTCTAGCGCATATTTGGTAAAATTTCATTAATATATTTACACTTTAACCCAAAGACAATGGCTGCTTCTAGATATGTTTGTTCAAAAGAAGGTGAACGAAACCAAATAAAAGGTCACCTCGGCTATAATCATCGTGTTGAGACCAAGAGTAATTGTAAAGTTGAAATGACAGCTAATTGGCAAGATAAATCCAAGATCACTAGCTTTATGGAAGAGTATAACCATCCATTACATCTTCAAGAAATTGTGCATATGATGAGGTCTCAACACAAAATAATGTAATGCACATGCAGATGAGATTGATTTAGCTAGGAATGCTAGAATTAAACAAAAAGCAATATTTGACCTTATGAGTAAGCAAACAAGTGAGTAAGTTGTGACATCCCAATTTTATTTCTAGGATTTAAGAAATATTAAAGAGGAATTATTGCATGGTAAATAGAATTTACCATATAATTATTTGAGAAAATGTATCCAAAATAAATTAAATATCAGAGATATAAATATGATCTCAAGTCATAATGCTAGAAAAGAGATAAAAGAGAAATAATAAAGTTCAATAAACATAGATGAAGTAGTTTTCACCTAAAAATTTTAGTTATCTAGATATTATAGGTTGAAATTGTCAATTAAGTTTAGGGAGGATCCAATTAAATCTAATTAAAATACTAAATTCCTAATTAGGCCATGAGACCTCATTAAGAATTTTTGAATGTTATTAAATGATCAGAATATCTCTATTTAATTTAAAAAATTAATTATCTTACCCCTCCCAATGGTTACTCTTTTTTCTTATGATTATTTTTTGAGACAAAGAAACACATAAATATTTTATAATGTTTAAATTTGTATATATAACTAAAACCTCTAAACATATTTTAATCAAACATTTTAAATTACAATATAAGTAACTTTTAAATAAATATTTTGTATTTTAAGTTGTAAATATTTATTTTTAAGATTTTAAAACATCTTAATTACAAGAAATATTTTATATTAAGTTGTTACAAATTACAATTTTGGGTTGGAATCCAATGTTTGCTTAAACAAATAGAGCTAGCGTAAATTATAAGAACATAATATTAAATATTTTTTGTAATTAAAATATTTAAGATCTTAAATAAATATTTACACTCATAAAATAAAAACATTTATTATAAGGCTATATATATTCAAATTTAAAATGTTTTATTAAATGTTTTTGAAGATTTTAGTTATATATATACAAATTTTAAACACTACAAAAATAAGAGGTGAGAGATCACTTGGGGAGTAAAATAATCAATTTTTCATTTTAATTAATGAAAAACTTCTGGCCATTTAACAACATTCAAAAATCCTAAATTAAGACTGATATCCTAATTAGGGATATATTTAAAATATAGGCCTTAATTTGAATTTAGGTATTTTAATCAAATTTTATTGTGATTTTTTCTGAAGTTTAATCTTTTAGATTTTATGAGAAGCTTAGAGAAGCATAAAGATTACGGAAGAGAATTTAAGAATTTATAAGACCAAAAGTCAAAAAAAAAAAAAAAAATTTAAACAAGAGAGCCCATTAACTGACCTAACATGCCATAATATATAAGCGTGGTATGTTAATCAAAAACCCACCCCTAGTAGCGTTAGCTGCAAGTGAGTGAGGGAGAGCGAGTTTTATTATCCGCAACAGCTACGTCGGGGGCATTCATAGGTGAGAGCTCAACTTATAAGCTTATTTTGGTACTCAAAATGACTTGCATCTTCAAAACACTTCAAAAGTATTTCCTACGAAAGAAAGACTTTCAAATGAAAGTGGTATTGTAGGAAGTAGAGCAAACTTAAGGACTAGAGCTTAAGATAAGTATTGAGTTTTTACGATAAATGATTGTAGAATTATAGAGATAAATTAGTGATTTGTTATTAATATAATAATATATGATATTCTTGTCTCTCCTATTATCTCTATTATCATATTTCATCTTCATGGTCCCACAATTATCTCCTATTATTAAATAATCTGTAGATTCTATGAAGTTGTAAAATTATGCCTATAATAGAAGACATGTATCAAGTATTCAAGACATTGAATAGAATGAGAAATACCTTGATCTTCTCTTCTTTCTAATTCTCTCCTTTTCTTCTCTACTCTTTCTTTAGTTTTATAACACATTATCAGCACGAAGTTCTAAACAGGGTACATATGATATATCTTTGATCCTCAGTATAAAGCCTAGGGACAATCTCAGGTAGACAGTTTCTACGGGGCGTAGGCCTTCCAAAAGGTAACGGAGGCATGCAAAGGTTTCCTCTTTATATTATCTCTAGCTATGATTTTTTCAAGAGTACTATTTGCTCTATTCAAATGAAAATATCTCGAGCATCGTATATATGGTGTTTTAACATATTCATATCTGTAATCAATCTTTTAGGATAATCTGAGCCATTATATAGAATCAAAAAGATCTTTTACTAGTGTTTTATACATTAAGTTTCATGGTTAAAATTAGAGATTTTGCTTTACATTTTAGCACTACAATTTAATTTTGATATAGATATTATACCTTTCGAACTAATTGTGATAGGAGGAATTTTTTCTCCATTCCTTGGTGACCTGCCGTCACTATTTTGATAAAACCTGAAGTTCCAATTAATACTTGCAGTCTTCCTAAAGGATTACCATCTAAAGTTAAATGGCCAAAATCTATATAACTCTAATTTTCCATCTTCTTAAGATTAAATGGCTAGAAGCTATATAACTCTAATTTTTTATCTTTTTCAGATTAAATGATTAGAAGCCATATAGTTTTGATTTTCTATATCATGGACAGAAGTCATATAACTTTGATTTTCTATCTTATAGCTAGAAGTCATATATATATATATATATATTTGATTCTCTATTTTATAAAATGGCTTGAAGCCATATATATTTGATTTTTTTATCCTATTAAATAACCAGGAGTTATATAAAGATGATTTTCTATCTGATGGCTAGAAGCCATGTATATTTGACTTTCCTTTATCTTATTAAATGGCTAGAAGCCATATAATTTTAATTTTCTATCTTATGGTCAGAGGTTATATACATATTTGATTTTTCTTTAGCTTATTAAATGACTAGAGTCTAGAAGCCATATAACTTTGACTTTCTTTTTTTGATCTATTATAACTTTGACTTTCTAATTTATGACTAGAAGCTACATATCTTTTTTTTTAATTATTTTGGGATTAAATTGCTGGAAGCCCCATAACTTTGACTTTTTATCTTATGGCTAGAAGTCATATATCTTTGCTTTTCTATTTTTAAATTAAATATCTATAAGTCATGTATCTTTAATTTTTTTTTAATCTTATTAAATAGCTAGAAGCCATATAGTTTTAATTTTGTATATGGTTTGTTTATAAGGAAAAATTATGGCAATTAGAATTTTTTTTAAAACTATAAATAATGTAGCCTAGAAGGCTAATGGCTCAAATATTTTTTATTATAAGAAACTATTGACTATATAGTTAAGAATGGATTGGTATGTTTGTTGATGAGATCCTTGTCCATTACATGAAGTAATTAGCTAGCAACTTTGTTATTTCCTTAAGAGGGAACATGGCTTTACAATAGAGATTCATATTTGGCAAATGAGGTACAAGAGTTCACCTTTTTCTCCTTTTTTCATGTTATATTTATATTCTACATCTTATTAATTTAGAGTTTAAGTTTTATTCTTATCTTATTCTTATATATTCACTATTACAGAATGATAAATACTTGCTGCCAAATACTTGACAGTTATAAAAAAACTATCAAAAACAATGAGATGGAATTTGCTAGAACAAAACTTGACAGTTTTTACAAAAAACCATCAAATATTTATTGTAAATACTTAATGGTTCAGTGTAAAACTGTCAAGTTTTGTTAGAAAGAAGAATATTTGATGGTTTTACACAAAACCATCTAATGTTTGTAATCAAATTCATTTCGCACACTCTCCTTAGACCTCCTAATGCTCTAATCCCCATTCTCACCTGATTTTTGGTCTTTCTTTTTGTGATTTTGTAGTTCCTCCTCCATCATCATCGCTTTTTCGAGTTCGTGGTTCTTCTCTTTTGCAATCAAGCATCGTTACATCACAAGAGAATGTTGTGTTCACATTTTCTTCTGATTTTATTGCTTCAGGTTAATTATGTTACTTATTCTTCTCTAGTGTATTAAGCATTTTATAGGTTTGTGTTGAATAGCAGCATTTTTCTTGGTTCAACTCATGGGTTCTCCTTTGATTCTGTCTTATTGCTCGCTCACTTGTGTTCTATGGGTTGAATGGGATTATTGTTCTGCATTTAGCCTTTTGATTTCTATTCTATTTGAAAGTGTTGCTTATTTCTAATTTGTGGATAATATGCACCAAATAATACTAACTACTTACTTCTGTTTGGATGCTTAATGTGCATCAAGTATGATTTCTGTTTGGATACTTAATGTGGGTTCTCTAGAAAAGAAGTCATTTGGGTTATATGTTTTCTATTTTTACCATAGATTATTTGCTTTTGTAATTGAAATTGCGTTACTGGCCATATGTTTTATGTTTTTCCAATTATTGAATGTTAGTTAATTAGAATGTTGTTATTGAAATTGTCTTGCTACTGGTTTGCTGTTGAATACTTTATTAGGGTATAAGGCCTAGAAAATACTCAAATTTTAAGCACTTATGCTACTAAATTTGTTTCAAATTTAAGTTAAGAGTGAATTTTTTTCAATTACTAATTGTTAACAACTAGAATTACTAGTTGTCAAAGAGGGATAAATGTGATCAACAGCGACTCATGCATTGATTTTCTATTTTTGTTTAATTCTCACAATATCTTTGAGTCGCTAATCACATTTTCCTCTAAATGGTTCATGTTAGTTAGGCACCATGGATAAGAAATGGGTGTCTGCCAATCATTATCAAAGGAATATTGGGACGAGGTAGAAGATTTTATTAAGTTTGCAGCTGAGCACACTGACGATTGCTGTAGGATTATTTGCCTTTGTCTTAAGTGCTGTCTTTTGAAGTGGGTTTTGCCATCGGTATATGAGAGCCACTTAATTATCAATGGAATTGATTAAAGTTATAAGTGCTGAACAACACATGGAGAGATAAGAGACACAAGTAATAGTAGTTAAGGGCATAGTAAAAGCTGTGGATTAACTAATTTTGATACAAGTACATATAAAACTGACCGCCTTGAGGATATGGCCAACACGATTGAACGGGAACTTAAGGATTCTTCAGAAATGTTTGAGAGGTTAAAGAGTAATGCTGTGGCATCTCTATATGAAGGTTAGACTAACTTCACAAAATTGTCTGCAGTTTTGAAACTGTATAACTTGAAGGCAAGAAATGGGTGAAGTGACACAAGCTTCATAGAATTGTTGTCGCTTGTTAAGCAAATGCCACTGAAAGAAAATGAGCTTCTAAGCAAAACATATGATGCAAAATAGGTGTTGCGCTCTGTCGGTCTCAGCTATGAGAAGATATATGCTTGCCCTAACGATTGTATTTTGCTTAGGAAGGAATATAAGTCACTAAGTGTCCTAAGTGTAATGCCTCGTGCTACCAAGAGAATAGGAAGATCCTGAAGAAGGCATTATGATATTTTCCCATTGTGCCAAGATTCAAACTGTTGTAGAGCAGTGTAGATGATGCGAGAGATTTAAGGTGGCATGCGGATAAAAAGTTAAAGATGGCATGCTTTGGCATCCTATTAACTCTCTAGAATGGAAGAAGTTTGATATTGAGTATTCTGAATTCAGGAAAGAAGATAGAAATCTATGCCTTGTATTGGCTACCGAAGCGATGAACCCATATGGGATGCAAAGCAATACCCACAGTACATGGCCAGTGATTTTGTTTATATATAACCTTCCTCCATGGCTATGCATAAAGTGCAAGTATTCCATGATGTCTATGATAATCTCTGGGCCAAAGCAACTAGGAAATGACATACATATATACCTAGCTCCATTAATTGAAGACTTGAAGCTATTGTGGGAGAGTGGGGTCAATGTATATGACGAGTATAAGGAAGAAACATTCAATTTGACAGCCCTATTGTTTGGCATAATTAATGACTTTCCTACATATGGTAATCTGTTAGGGTATAGTATTAAAAGGCAACTTAGTTGTCCTATTTGTGAAGAGAGCATATATTCCATAAGGTAGAAGCATGATATGAAAATTCCTATATAGGACATCGTAGATGGTTGCATCATGATCATTCTTAATGGCAATTTAAAAAATATTTCAATAGGAATGCAGAAAAAGCTAAGGCACTTGTATTGTTGATCGGGAAGGACATTTTTGAAAAGGTAAAAGATAAAGATTGTAAATTTGAAAAACCTTTTACAAGGCATGTTAGGACAAGTGGGTGGAAGAATATGTCTATTTTCTTTGTGTTGCCCTATTGGAAGACCCTGAATGTGAGGCATTTTCTTGATGTTATGTATATTGAGAAAAATGTATGTGAAACTCTTGTTGCATGTTACTCCATATTTCAGGGAAGGCCAAAGATGGCATAAATGCGGGCTAGACATGGTAGAGATGGGGATAAGGAAGGAATTGGTACCAAAGGATACGAGGACTCATAAATTTCTTCATCCAGCAGCTCACACACTAGCTAAAAGAGAGAACACTAGTTTTTATGAGTTTCTTGCTACAGTAAAAGTGCTAGAAGGTTACTCTTCTAACATTACCAACCCTATTTTAATGAAGGATTTGAAACTAAAGGGTTTAAAATCTCATGACTACCATGTCTTGATGGAGAACTTTATTCTGGCGGTAATACCGGCTATTTTACCAGATAAAGTGTGAGCTACAATCACGAAGTTATATTTCTTTTTTAATTCTTTTTGTAGCAAAGTGATTATTCCCAAAAAATTGCTGAGGTTGTAAACCTGAATCATAACTACGTTATGTCAGCTTTGAACGTATTTTCCTCTAATATTTTTTGACATTATGGCCCACACAACCATTGACTTAGCTAGAGAGTTACAATAGTGTGGCCCAGCTTATTTAAGATGGATGTACGCAACTAAGTGTTACATGAGGATATTGAAAGGGTATGTGAAAAATTGGAGTTAGCCAAAGGGTTGTATCGTAGAATGGTATATTTTCAAAGAGGCTGCTAAGTTTTTTACCCAATATTTAACAAAATATAAGTAATATTAGGATTCCAATGTCTCGGCGTAAGGGAAGGACAGATGGAGAAAGTTGTTATCATCTCAAATCAGCAATGGGAACAAGAACACCTATATGTATTGCACAACTCTGAAAAAATTGAGGAATATGTGAACAAGCATATTGATGAGCTTAAGAGGGATAATCCTAATAAACTAGAAAGTTGGTACACCAAAGCACACAACAAACAATTCATGGCATGGTTGAAAGAGCACATGCATGGCAAGTATAATGTTGATCCTACTTTAATTTCTGAAAAATTAAAGTCCTTGGCAGAGGGACCAAGCAAACAGGTGCTTTCTTTCATGAAAAATGTGAAAATTAGGATGATCGAGGGCTAGGTAGTGTAGTAGGAACATAGACGGAACAACTTTTGAAGTGAAACCCGGGAAGGACCTGATCATCATTTTTAAAAATGTCAGCCAAGGAAGGGTAGAATGGGAAACTATGTCTGAAATTCCAAAAATCCTCATAATTCAGGAAAAATAGAATAAAGAGTCTAGAACAGTGTTTAAGGCCTTGAAGATGAAAATAGTATGAAATCAATATCATGCCTTTCTCAAAGTGTCTCCAACTATTAGAGTAGGTCGATCCCTTAAAGCACGGAAGGTAACTCTAAACTATATCGAACCGTTTCAGATTCTTTCAAGAGTTAGACCTATAGCCGATCAACTGGACCTACCCCTTAATCTCAGCCAAATACATAATGTATTCCATGTTTCTCAATTGAATAAGTACCAACTAGATCCCATACATGTTATCAAACATGATAACATCAAGATAAAAGACAACTTATCTTTTAAGGTACGACCAGAATGGATCATAGATAGAAAAGTCAAACAACTACGAAATATGATGATTCTACTGGTCAAGGAGATATGGAAAGGCCCAACTCATGAGGAGACAACGTGGGACGTGGAAGATGAGATGAAAAGCAAGTATCTAAAACTCTTTATGTAAAGGTACGTTTCAAAGTTCGAGAACAAAATTTATTTTTACGAGGAAGAAAATGTCATATCCTATTAATTGTCATATAAAAAATGAGGAAATTAGGATTGACAGGTGAGGTAGTGTGGTAGAAACATAGATAGAATAACTTTTGAAGTGAAACCCGGGAAAGGACCTGATCATTATTTTTAAAATGTTGGTCAAGGAAGGGTCGAATGGGAAACTATGTCTAAAATTCCCAAAAATCCCTAAAAATTTATGAAAAATAGAATAAAGAGTTTAGAACAGTCTTTGAAACTTGAAAGATGAAAATAGTATGAAATTAATTTATTTTTAAATTTTCAATAATTACTAGTATTTTTAGCTAATTACATGAAAATTGGTTAAAATGAATTATTTAAAATATGTGGAGGCCTCAATAATTCATAAAAAATTTAGAAAAATTATCTATTGAATTATTATGAATTTTAAAATTGTTCTCAGCCTTTGGAGACACAAAGGATAGCTTTAAAAATATTTAAAGCTTGATTTTATTGGTAAAAGCTCGATTTCGAGAAAAATTTAATTAAAGGAGTTAGAGGTCAAAATAAAATCTGAGAAAATTAAAAATTCCTCTTTTTATTAAAAGGAAGCTATTGGAGGTAGTGGATTTAATAGGATTCAAGAAAAATTCAACCAATACTGTGAGATTGTACACTGGAATAAGTAGAAGCTTAGTAGGAGAAACTTTTCCCCCATTTTTCTGGTGGAAATGGCACCAAAATGAGAGAAGTACGGACCTAAGTGGAATAATATAATTTGTTGAAGGATAAGCTAGGAAGAATGAAGTATTGAATAAAAATTAATATTTTTCACACATATGTAATAGGTGGCACATGTGAGGTGGCCTTTAACATTGAATAAGGGGACACATAAGGGGATCAATGTGGCAAGATCATGAAGGAAGATAGAACAAGAAGAGGATAAGTGTCTTAGGAGATAAATGGAATACTTACCATGTGGTAGTTTTTGGGCATTTTATAAATATGTGACCTCCTCCTCTCTTGGGCCATTTTTCGGCCAAACCAAGAGTGAAAAGAAGGAGCATACTTTTGGCCAAGTAGGAAGAAGAAGGAGGAAGGAGGGAGAGGAGATCGAGCAAATCCCAGGTCAAATCAAATGCTAAACCAAGGTAAGAGTTTGGATTTCTTTTCTACTTTACGGTGTCCTGTAATATGATGGTTTTAAATATGGTTTTGATGGAGTTTGATCCATGAAATATTAGGATTAGGGTTTAGTGCTATTTAACTTGGTTCATATTAAGATATGGATTATTCAAAGTTAGTATATGGACTAGAAGGTAGAAAATGGTTGGATTAGGGTGTTTAAATCGTGTTTTGAAAAAATTCTAACTTGTGAAGCTTGGAGGTACCATTTGGCCAACCTGGTTCATTGAGCTAGGGTTTGATTTTTGTTGATTTGATACTTTCAATAAGTTTAGGAGGTGAAATTATGTAAGGGTATGTGAAGAACATGTGCTTGAAAACATTAAAATTCAAAACAAAAATTTTGGATTCCAAGGGTCACCTTTCGGCCAAGTCGAAATATAGGGGAAGGAATTGGATTTTGATAAATCTAAATCTATATATGGATTCTATATGAAAAATTATGTAGGAAAAGCATCTAGAACTTATGTTAAAATGGATGATGCTAAAACCCTAAAATAAAGGTTAAAGGGCTAGGGTTTTAGTTAAAGTGTTAATGGAATTGTTGAAGTTGATTGGAATGCTATTGTTGTTGTTGATTAGGAGGCACTGAAATTTGGTAAAGAAAGACTCAAGGACAAGAAGAAGAGACTAGGGAATCAAGTCAATCAAGAAGTAGTAAGAACTTCCAATTTTAGTGTTAAATTTTCTTGGTTGTTTGTATTATGTGTATGTAGGTTAAGTTTAAACATGAAAATGAGTAACTCCTTGCATTGATTCCTTGGTAAATATATTTAGTTGAGTTGTTGAATGGGTTGCTGTGTGCTCCCTTTTCATGGCAAATTGATAGCATGGTTATGCATGAGTTAAATGCTTACATATAACATGAATTAATCTTACATTTTGATACTATAATTATTGTTCTTTGCTTCTAGGATTCTTTGGAATCTCACTCTATTATGTTAAATCCTAACCATTTAGGGGATGGAAGCACCAAGGGAAATAGCAAAGAGGTGGCTATACTTTGAAACTCTTGTTATGTTTTGGATTTTGAATGATATTATGTATTATGTGTGATTATAGATGATTACATCTTTGGTTATTATATGCTGTACAATATGGTTAAAGTATGGTTTTAGGTTGAATGGCATGATAGCTAGTGATTTTGAAATGGTAAGGCTTAATGGTGTAAGAATAGGAATTAAAAACACAACTTCTGTCTTTTTCTTGCCAATTCAGGATGTTACAATTTACACCGAATTTCTAAGCTCAAATACAACTCTCTTTCAGCCTTTATTTGTAGCATGTGCTTTTAAGTCATTCTTCCTCTTAGTATTGGCCCGAACCTTAGCACGTAGGTCCTATATAATTTTGCCCTTTTTCTTGCCATCAAGATTAGCATATTCATTACAAGGTAAAGGGAGAATATCCAAAAGAGTCAAAAGGATTGAAACCATGGACAATTGCAAATGGAAAATAGCATGTAGTGCAATGAACAATTCTATTATATGCAAATTCAATATGTGCTAGACATTTTTCCCAATTCTATAAGCTCTATTGAATAATTAGAGGCAATAATGTTGTTAATGTACTATCTTACTACTTCCATTTGGCCATCTGTTTGGGTATATGAGATAGTGGAAAATAGTAACTTAGTTCCTAATTTATTCCATGAAGTTCTCCAAAAATGGCATAAGAATTTTGCATCAAGGTCACTAACGCTCTTAAATTGTTCATGCTTAGTCCAAATTGCATTGAATATGAATAATCTTGGTACTATTTCTTCTTGGTAGCAACAATCAACAATGATTAAATGGTGGTTAAAGCCAATCAATTTTCTATGAAAACCTTGTACCTTACTAAACCCTTCTCTAAAAAGCACATTTCCATAAGCAAAATAGTGGTTAGAGCCAATCGAGCACCTTTAAACTCTAAATCAATCATACCATAGTCATCAAGCAAAAGCTAAAACTTAAGAATTCTACTCACTACTACAGATCGACCTCCCTCCTTTTCAGCCTGAGAACCAAGTTCATTAAAATCTCCAACACATAATTAGGAACCCCTAACACCTCTTGCTAAAGATCTGAACCTTCTTCGCACTAATTCTCTGTCCCCCTCTTTAGGAGCACTATAGACAAAGGTGCTTTAGGTTCAATATACAGCTCATTGTTCATCCCATACTTCCTTTTAATCTTCATTAAATTCTTATTCTTCATTCTAGTTTCCATAAAGTAAATAAATGAGGGTTTAAATTTAATCCTTCAAATTTTTAACCATTAAAGCAACCCCAAACCTTGACGGTTTCAAAAGAGTATTTTCATTGTGTCATAGGAAATGTTATAGGCCAACCTCCCATCCCTTCAGTATGAGCTTTTCTACTAAAATATTATTGCTTTGTTGTTGTAATAGCATATCTTCCATTTTTTGATTACTTATGTTTCTTTTCAGTGCATCGCTTCTAATCTTTGCCTTGGCTTTGCTTAACCCTTCAATAAAAATTGACACATTATTTTTCTAATCAGTATCATTGTCCTTCTCTCTTCTTTTTAACAGGAGCCTCAAGTTTCTCATTCCTTCAATGACATCAGCTAAGGTCTTTCTAGTACAAATCACAATAGCCTTAGACCCAATATTATTCATTATAGATTTTCCAACTTGACATTCAACATCCTTGCCCAATTTACCAGTAGATTGGCAGTCTTTAACAAGTTGATTAGTGCGCTTTATACCACTTGGCCCAACCTCATGATCATTAGCTCTAAAAAATTTCAATCCAAGCTCCCCAGCATCAATTCTAATCAAACTACGCTCCACCTTCTCATTAACTTCATTCGTATTGCTTGAATGAAAATAATTTTAACATAGTTTTTCTAATAATATTTTTAATTTTTAATTTTTTATTATATTTACGTAAATTGTGGAGAGTATATCATCCAATCAATTATGTAATACTATTTGGTTCAAAAATTTTCACATTACTATGATTTTTAATTTAAATATATTTTATTCATAAAATACAACTTCTTCCCATTTTGATAATTTATATGTAAATTTATAATTTTTTCATTTTTTTATTATTTAATAAAAGTCATACTTTTTTTTTGTCATTTTACAACTAAACTCGCTTTTTCAATAATAATCCAAATATCTTCTACTTTTATAGCCTTGCTTATTTGTAGAAATCAATCCAAATATAAATCATATTACCCAATCTAACTTTTTCTATCGTTAACCCAAACTGCCATTCTAGTATTGGTGTAAGGCCTGAGTTGTTAAACTAGTCTCTTTAAAAGTAGGGAATATGTGAATATAACTTCTCTCCTCTACTCGTGGACGACGCTCGCATGCCTATCCTCTCCAATACCCACTTGCGACCTGGTCACCTTATTCTTAAATGATTTTTGATCTACTTATCACTCCGAAATTTTTTTTAAGTAGCACCTACTCAGTATTGTAAAATAATTTTTGGTACAGTTTGCACCTAAAATATTTATCTCAATAGCAATCAATATCTTGAAATAATTTTTATTACATTTAGCACTTTAAAATATTTTTTCAAGAGCACCAACTTAGTATCATAAATAACATTTGGTATACTCAGCATTCTAAAACATTTTTTTTAGTAGAACCTAGTATCATAAAATAATTTTTGGTTCTAGTAGCACCTCATATCCTGAAGTGTATTCCTCAAGAACAACAAGTACTTTAAGTGCTATTCTAAAAATACTTTATGGTACTAGATACATTAAAAATTATTTCAGAATATTAGGTGTTAACGAAAAACTATTTTAGGGTGTTAAATATACTAAAAATTATTTTAGGATATTGGATACTACAAAAAAATATTTTAAGATGCAAAATATATCAAAAATTATTTTATAATACTGGCTGAGTGCTCCTTTAAAAAATATTTTGGAGTGATAAGTGTATCAAAAATAAAAATTATTTGAGAATACTCCTAAAACATGGGAAAATTAGAGGGAAGGACGTAGAAAAAAATATACCATCTCTAGTCCTAATTATAAGACATTGTTTAGAGTCTACAAATGAGGTTTTATAATTAGAACCGAAGGTAATATTTATTATAAAGGATATTAAAAATTGTAATTATTTTGGAAGACCAAAAATAAAATATAAATACACAAATACTAAATTGCTCCTGATTAAATCATGTATATTCCCTATTTGTTTTTTTTTCATACAATATATTCCTTCTGACCACACCTTAAATGTTTGACCGTTATCGTCCATATATTCTATGTAAGAACTTAACTTTTACTAAATAACTATCCAAATAAAAGAAAATGGAATCACATTTGATAGCCAAAAGTGTGAAAAATTTGACTTTGAAAAATCTTTTTCTCGAGTTACTATTCACAGTAACTCACAATTTAGCCAAATTTTAAAAATTCATAATTAATTTTATAAAAATTGAAATTTAGTGATTCCAAGTTTTATTGGAAGCTCTTTGGATTACCTTTTGAGGAAAAATAAGCACTGGTCAATTTGCCTTCAGATTCAGGCCCTGTTTAATTTCCAAAAGTTACTGTTCATTTGGTTATTTTCTATTTTTTTTTAGCATTTTTGCTTAACTTTGGGATGACATAACTTCTTGTATAAATATCCGTTTGAGACGTGCTACCACTCATTTTAAAGGAAAAAAATGAGATCTTTTAGACTGGAGAGTTTTGTGGATAAACTCTATCATTGGGCCAAAATCATGTTGGTCAAAGTTTGTCCCCTGAAAGGTTGACTTTTATTCCTTTTTGGTTTTACCTCTTCATACTTAAATTCTAACTCAACATACCATCATTCAACCACATGATTGGATAAAATAACATACTTTGGCATATAATTGGATCACAATATGGCATGTTATCATCTAAAAGAATTTTTTACAAACATCCACATAATCCAAGAAAAGATCAAAACCATATACATTTCATAACATCAATTAATTCGCCAAGCATTGATCACCTCCTTGCCCTTTTGCTTTGGATGTTGTAGCCCCTAGGGAATTGTTGGAATATGGACAGTAAGATTCATGAGAATCTTAGTAGCATAACATTACATTCAAAATGTCACACAAATAAGATATCACATGCTATATGTTTCTAGTTATCACATACTTTAACTTTGATGCATATGCCATGGAAAGGAACAACATACTTTCTCATTCAATGCCCTTAACATTGCATAAGCCAAGGCATTTCATGCATGGAGTTAAACATAACATCACATAACAATTTCATCCACATCATGGCAGAGCAAATAGCATACACATTGTAATAAACACGATGCAATGTAACATTAAAAATAAATGCTAGCTACCCCTTTTAATATTTATCCTCTGGCCTTCAATCACCTCCCCCTTGGCCAAACGCCCTTCCTTTTAATGCCAAACCTATTAGTAACACAATAGGGCACCACACATTATTAATCCATTCATCATAATAGTCCTTAATCCTTTTTTACTTGATTTTTGGGTTATTATTTTTAGCTTTGATTCTAATTCCCTTGACTTATTTCTACATAATTCTTCATGTAGAACCAAATATCAACTTACATTTATGAAATCCAATTCCTCCCTGTTGAACTTCATTCGACCAAATTATGGGGATTTAATTCCAAAATTTTTATTTTTAATTTTAATGCTTCCAAGCTTCTTTTCTTGGTGTTTGCCTACAACATTTCGTCATTTAAACATATTGAAAGCATCAAATTGAATTAAATCCAACTCTAACACCACTTTCTCATCTTGGACGAATTGATACTCAACTTTAAGGGGTTGGATTTTGTTTCCAAAACTCAATCATAACTAATCAATTTCCACATTTTTCAAATGTCTAATTTCAATCCCCTGGCTATTTTCTCCCATTTTTCAAAAATTTTGACGGTATTTTCCCATAGGAAAATGGCCATTCAAACCACATAGAAATGTCATAAAAATAACGCCGCATCAAAGCACAAGAGAGATAGATGCTTACCTTGACAATTCCTTAAGCATGTGTGCACTTTCTCTCACTAGAGATTTCCTTTTCTCTCTCTAAAATCAAGTGCAACAAGTAGGAGTAGAAATAGGCAAAGCCCCTATCAGAGGGCCTATAGCCTGGCCTAGTTAAGGCCTAGCTTGTTTATTAAAAAGGCTAGGCCAAGGCCTATTTAAAGGCCTCATTATGTAAATAGGTCAGGCTTATTTTATTAAAGCCTGGCCTGTAAGCCTTCAGGCCTGGCTTGTTTAGGCATAAAAAGTATAATTATATTTGCATGAGAGATATATATAATATTTATATTTTTTTATTCTTATTTTCTAATGTATAGATATAATTATAAGTAGTGAATTACAATAGTACCCTTGTCCATTTGAATTTTGATGAGTCCCTTCTACGAAAATTCAACCTAAACTAGAAACCTAGCTGTCAATCTATTAATTCATGCTCTGCTGCTCTGTTCAGTCTATCTTGCAAATACTTTATGCAATTTTCTCATCGAGTCATTGTCAGTCTATCACTAACTATTATTTGCTCTCTCTATAGTGATAGGTAACTCTCGTGCTTCAAGTAACTTTTATATTTTTCAGTAAGCATTACAAGTCTCTTTATCAATCTGCCAGAGCTTCGTTCTGCGTGTTTGAATATATAATATATGGTGATGAATAGAGGCAAACCCATTAGAGAAAGCAAAAGTTAGAAAGTGGTCCCCTACGATTTGGTTTGCTTTATTTGAAACTTGTTTGTTTTGTTGATTATTTTACTTGAATGATGACAAACCAAACAATTGAAAGTGGTCCCCTATGCCTCTTAGAGTTGCTTTTTCAAAGTTCTCTCATATTAGCACATGTTAGTTTGTTCTTCTATTTTGACTTATGTTATTTAGAAGTTATTTATGTTTTGATTATTTTATTTGATTGAAGAGTAGTAGAGTGCCTGTTGGAACTTTTTTCCCCATAAACAGAACACTTTTTCTTGGCATAGATAGTGGCAATAATAAAGCATCTTATTTGTTAGCAGAACACTTGAAATGGTACTAGTTTACAAACAATTATTTTTCATGCTTTTATAACTATTATAGCAAGCTTGGTAATAATAAGCCTCTTTAGATGAGAAATAAAGCATGAATATGATTTTTTTATTTTTTTTTGTTTTGATTATTTCTTTTATTTATTTGTTTATTTTATTGGAATATGGTATTTTTATTATTTTTATATAGGATAAGTTCTTGAAATGGATAGCGGCAATAATGCAATTGAATCCACTCCTCCTGAACCTCAAAGTGCCCAATCTGAACCACAAATTAGCAGACATGTTACATCTCTTTCAAGTAATGCAATAGAAAATAACAATATTACTTCTCAACAAGTAGCAACTACGGGTAGAGAAACATCTATTATCACTAAGAAGCAGCGAAAAACTTTAGAGGTATAGAAAGACTTTGAAGAAGTTCAACTTGCAGATGGAGTCAAGAAAGCAATGTGCTTGTACTATAAAGAAAAGCTAGCTACTGGTGGAAGGGGAGCTAGTACTAGTCATCTCAAGAGGCATTTAGAAAAATGCTTGCAACGGAAGCTGTTTGTCTCTCGGCAAAATAAGCAAACCACCATCATTTCGCTGATCAAGTGAATCAGGAATTAATCCTTTTATTATTCTTGGTAGTAAATACTCCAATGAAAAGATGAGAGAAATTTTTGCTACAGCTGTCATGGTGCATGAACGCCCTTTTAGTATGGCAGAAGATGAAGTTTTGATGTGGGCTTTTGAATATGCAAATCTAGAGTTTAGAAAAGTCAGTCGTAAGACAACACGAAATGATTGTCTCAGATTGTATGAGGCTGAAAAGGATACTTTGAAAAATATATTGAAGAATGTCAGTAGGGTTAGCATTACAATAGACATGTGGAAGTCAAGTCACTAAGTAGTTGAATACATGGTTGTTACTGGTCACTTTGTTGATGCTCTGTGGAATCTTCAAAAGAGAGTTTTGAGTTTTATCAAAGTCCCTGCTCTGAGACGAGGAGTGGATATAGCAAATGCAATTTTTAAATGTTTGAGACCAGGGTATTGAGAATAAAATATTCTCAGTTTCTGTTGATAATGCCAGTTATAATGATTCTTGCTTGAGAAATTTGAAGGAAAATTTGTCATTGAGCAATTAGTTAGTTTTGGATGGACAACTATTTCATGTTAGATGTTGTGCACATATTTTAAATTTGTTGGTGTAAGATGGCCTGAATACCATTAAAGTATCATTTATAAAGTTCGTGAAAGTGTCAAATTCATAAACGCTTCAGATGTAAGGCTTAAATCCTTTTGTGAAGTTATAGAGTTGAAGGGTTTGAAAGAAAGAAAACTCATTCTTGATTGTCCTACAAGGTGGAACTCTACATTCTTGATATTGACAATAGCAATGAAATTCAAGCATGCCTTTTCAGCCTACAATGAAAAAGTGCCACATTATACTTATGCACCGGATCCTGAGCATTATGAAAAGATTGAGAGGTTTGTCACTCGTTTGAAGTTTTCAATGATGCCACTCATGTCATTTCAGGTAGTGAATACCCTACTGCTAATTTTTATCTTGTTGAGGTTCATAGGGTGAAACAAGTGATTGATGAGGCAATAGATTCTCTGACTTGTTTATGAATGAGATGGCAATACCTATGAAAGAAAAATTTGATAAGTATTGGGGTGAATGCAATTTATTGATGGCTATTGCAAGTATTTTAGATCCAAGAATCAAA
This sequence comes from Neltuma alba, assembly GCF_004799145.2. Lineage (NCBI taxonomy): Eukaryota > Viridiplantae > Streptophyta > Magnoliopsida > Fabales > Fabaceae > Neltuma > Neltuma alba. Next base: position 48,620 of record NW_021635305.1, on the reverse strand, counting down.
TTTGATGCTATTGAGATAAGTTTCCCCCTAATATATAAACCAAAAAGTGAGGCTACACAAAATGTGGAAAAAGTAAAAAAGGCATTAGAAGAATTATATCTTGAGTATATGGAATTGTGTAGAGAAGAGTCATCTTCTACAACTGGTGAAGTGAATATTGATGGCACTGCCTTGACAAATACTACTGTACAACAAAAAGATAAAGGAATGCAACGAATGTTGAACATGATTCGTCAAAGGCATTCAGTTCCTGCTACAAAATCAGAGTTGGAAACTTATCTTGCTGATGATCCTTACATTCCTTCTTCTGATTCTTCATCATTTTGTGCCTTAGAGTGGTGGAAGAACAATAGTACAAAATTTAAAGTTTTATCTAGGATAGCATCTGATATATTATATGTCCCTATCTTAGCTGTAGCATCAGAGTCCACATTTAGTGTTGGGGGAAGAGTGATTGATGAATATTGTGCTAGATTGAATAAAGAATCTATTGAAATTCTTTTATGTGGAGGGGACTGGCTTTGTCACAAATATGGGTTGAAAAGGAAATTAAAGGTATGAATATAATGTTACATAATTTATTTTTATATTTATATCATGTTAGCTAGATTTTGTGTTGTACTAATTATTTAATTTAAATTAATTTGTTTATTATGCAGGAGCCATCTGAACAATAGGATATTATATTGAGACCTTGATGCTGATGTTATTTGTTTAATTTTCATTTCATGGTCATACTGTTATCTTATAATATTTTGATACATTGTGTTATTAGTATTGAATTCCAACGGGATGATTTTTTGTATTAAAAATTAGGTTTTATTTTAATTATGTGTAGGTTTTAAGCACAAGATGAGATCTTAATATTGATATTATTGTGTTATTCAATTTTCGTTTCATGCTCATGCTATTATTTTGTAATATTTTAATATATTGTATTATCTATGTTAAATTCTAATAGTATTATTTGTTTATAACAAAAACCATATTTTATTTTAATTATACATAGATTTTAAGTAGGCTTTAAGCCTATTTAAAATATACAATTTGTAAATATATAGGCTTCGAAGCCTCCCAAAAGCCTACGGACATGTTGGCTTTGGTAGGCTCAAAGCCTATTGGACTTTAAGGCCTACAACATGAGATTTTTCCAGAGGCCTACATTGTAAGTAGGTCTTTAAAAAGGTTTCAGGCTTAATCAAGCCTTTGAAAGGCTCAGGCTCGAGCCTTAAAAAAAAGCCCACATCCAGGCTCAGGTCCAAGCTCAGGCTTTATATTATCATTACAGGCTCAGGCCTATTTCACCAAAGCTTGGCCTGGCCTATTTCCCTGCCTAGCAACAAGGTCTCCCCTTGCTATCCTCTCTTGGCTAGAAATCAAGTGTGAGAGGGGGTATTTATAGGGTTTTCACTAACTTTTTGACCTTGAATTTTAACAAAATTACAAGGGGTAGGTGGCTAAATCTCCACCTCTATTTTTTGTTACTTCATACATGGGTAAATCTTATGCTTTAAGCATATGATTATGCCATATCTCCACATGATGCCATCATGATGATGTCACTTGCTTATGTCATACCAAGATTAATTAGCCTAGTCTTGGTTAACTTCCTTAATCACCATAATTAGCCACCTTCAAGAAACTTATTTTTATGGGAAAATGGTAAATAAAGACCCCAATATGTGAAATTGCGATTTGGGACCCTTAATTTGGAAAATGATAAATAAAGACCCAATCCCCTATTGCAAATATGAAATCTTGATGAAATGAGAACTCAAAATATTCAATCTGGAATGGTTGGTTGCAGTTAAGGAAATGTTGTGCTGTGACAAAAAGTCTGAAAAGGTACCTCAGTGACTATTCTGTAATAGTTTGTCGTGGCAAACTTTTGAGTTCGCTACGACAAACTCTCAGAATTTCATTGAAGTTCCTTTCTAGAATAGTTCGTCATGGCAAACTTTTGAGTTCGCTGCGGCCAACTATCAAAATCTTATTGAAGCTCCTTTCTGTAATAGTTCACCGCAGCAAACTTTTGAGTTTGCCGTGACCAACTCCTTCGTATCAGTAACGTCAGATTCAGATCCAGAACACAAAAATAGACCCTCTACTCATATGATCTGACCTAGATTGACCCCTTAAACCCTTAGAAACCTTATTTTCGACCAAATACTCCATTCTCTCACCTCTAACACCTCTATTCTCTCATCTTCTTGCCTTTCCACCTCCATCTTCTTCCCTATCCATTTCCTTCACCTTTCCTTCACTCCGTCTCATGCCCTTCCACTTCTAGTTGCCATTACTGATAAATTCACTTCGATTGGAGCTTTTCTTGAAGTTATATAGGGCTAAGGTTTATCAACTCCTGAAGAATGGTGGAGTGGCATGAGTTTCCAGACTTCAAAGGGGAGTTTAGTTTCAGTTTTCAATTTTTAGCTATGATTTATGGCTTTCTAAGTTTAGGAGTTGTAAATTCCTAGTTAGGAACTTGGGTTGTTACTGTAATCATTGGTTAATGATTTACATTTGTAGTTTGAATTAGTTAATATTGAATTCTATGCTTCAATATATGCAACCACATATATGCTTCCTTGTAACTCTCTTGATTCTCTCTTGTCTTGTATGGTCATGTTTTGATATTAAGTTGATTCTGGGTTGCAATGAACCAATTGCATGATCATTCTCAAATTACACATTAGGAGAGCTTAACAATGTTTTCATTGATTTAAACATTGGACTCAATAAGTCATTGAGGTTGTTATTCTAGAAAACCTAATGATTTTATGAAACTCCCAATATCTTAAGTAAACTATGACTGCCATTAAAACCATTTTCAAGAGGTTTCCTATCATCCATTTCTATTCCATCATCATCTTATCAAAAATAGCAAAAATATAGTAGCTTAATTTTATTTCAATTACATATAGTTTAGTTCCATTTCAATTTAATCTTAAAACCCAAAACCCCATTTCATTGCATTGCATGGCATTTAGTCTAGCTTAGGTCATCAATAAAGGCTTCCAAAAGTGAACACGACCCCGATTGCACTGCTATACTACATCTCTTGGATCCGGTTATAAATTTCTTGCATTTGACCCCAAGGTGTAACGACACGGTCAAATCAGGGACACTGGATGCTAATTGTGATCAATTCCTCCAAGGCAAAAATTTGGTATTTTGATTCTCTTAATAGGGATCCAGCCAATCGACTATTTATGCAATCACTATTTAACAGGCATCTTGAATATGCTTTATCACATTGAATTTAATTTCTTTTTTCTATCTAATTTTTAATAATCATTAACATTTAATTTTATTGTATTCTCATAGCTCTGTGGCTGTTCTGCACGGATCAAGGCTTAGCATGTCCTCCAGTCATTACCATTAACTGTTCAACTAAATATAGTTTATCATTATATTATTATTAATATATTTTTCTTCCCCTTTCTTTGCAGTGCCCACTGCAACCAAACAAGAGCTTGGATTGTCGATATTTTGTTATGAAGTTCATAAAAGAGATACTTATGCACAATGCTAACATAATCCTTACTAAGGTAACATATATTTATTCAAAGTTCAATTTCTACTTACGTTAATTATTCATTTATACCTAACATCATCAATTTCTTTGTTTTTTGGCATATAGTACTTTACGCGATATCATCCAATCAAATGGAAGAAATTCTGGAAGAATTGGCAATGGAATTGTACTATCAGTGGGTACAGAATAGATAGATGAGAAGATTGGTACTTGGACAATTTTGTTATGGTTTTTGTAAATAGCAAATTTTGGTTTTGATTTAGTACCTAACAAATTTTGTTTTGCTTTCTCTTGTCCAAGTTTCCGTTTGTATAGTAATACAGCTTTTGGTTTCCTCAAATATAATGTCAATTTCTATTTCTAATTTGCTCACTGGATTGATATATATATTTTTGCTTTGTTGCTGTCTTTTGTATTCAAAACGCAGGGGCTGCTAAGAAGAAGTCACCTCATTTTTTTTTTAGAAAAAAGGTCCATAATACTTGATGGTGATAGATAATAATCGTCTAGTATATTTTAAACATACATGATGGTTATTGGTAAAAAATGTCAAGCATGATGAAAATATACTTGATGGTTTTTATTAATAACCATCAAGTATTTTAAGAATACTTGACGCTTATAGAAATAACCATCGAGTATATTTAATACATACTTGACGATGATTATTAAACCATCAAGTATTTGGAATAAGTATTTGTGAAAATATTTGACAGTTATTGACCACCAAATATTAGAGAAGCAAATATTTGATGCCTCTATATTTGATGGTTATAAACCATTAAGTACGGCCAAAAATAGCCATCAAGTATTTTTATTTTCCTAGTAGTATTTCTTGAATATATGTGGATATTTGTAAATAATCTTTTTGGATGACCTATGCTATATTTTGATGCAAACACATGCTAAAGTATGCTATTATATCTAATTATATGACTGAATGAATGATATGTCAAGTTAGAGCTTAAGTATGAAGAGGCAGAGCAATTAGGGGGAAAAAGGTCAATGTTTTGGGGTCAAACTTTGACCAATGTGACTATGACCAATGGAGCGAGTTAGGTCATGAAATTTGACATGCCAATAGATCTCATTTTTCTCTTTAAAATGAGTGGTAGTAGCATGCCTAAAATGGATATTTGTACAAGAAGTTATGCCTATCCAAAGTTAGGTAAAAATACTAGAAATTAGCAAAATGACCAAATGGACAATATTTTTTTGAAAATGAAACTGGGCTTGAATTTGAAAACAATTTACCTAGAACCTATTTTTTTTCAAAGGTAATCCAAAGAGTTTCCAATAGAACTTGGAAACATTCAATTTTTTTCTAAAATTACTTTTGATTTTTCAAAGTTTGGCTAAATTATGGGTTGCCATGAATAGTAATTTAAGAACAAAATTTTCAAGGTTAAATTTTTCAAACTTTGGGCCATTAAATGTAATTCCATTTACTTTTAATTAGCTAGTTATTTGGTATAAATTACAGATGTTACATTTGTTGAACTGTATCATTAGTTTTTGGAAGCTTGATTGATGGGGCTACGTACTTATAAGCAACCACAACCCCCTTATCTATCTTGTTATGATCCCGATGCCCATTGTGAATATCATACGGGTGCCTTGGGACACTCAATAGAGGATTGCCCATATTCAAAAGGAATGTGTTAGACTTGGTTAACTCTAATCATATCTAACTAAAGAAAAATGATAGTTCCACTATCAATGCCAATCCTTTGCCTAACAATGAGAAACAAGTGAATGTCACAGAGTGGATTGAATGCCCTAAAAGTCCCACAACTGACTTTGATGGCACATGTGTCATACCTCCTTTTTTACCATATTCTATAACAGTTGGAACCCTTTGGATCATTGTATAGGCCTTAGGCAGGAGAAAATCCCCAAAAATTTGAAACTTTTTCAAATTTCAGTCCAGGTCATGACTGAGTACTTCTAGGTCACGACTTAAAGTCACAGTGGCTATTTTTGCTTCCAGGTCACAACCTCAACTTCCCAGGTTGTGACCCCAGGTCACAAAAAGCCTCCCAGCACTGTTCACTGTTCACAGAAATTTTTGCCAATTTTGAAAATTTATAAGTAAATGTTGAAAAATCAAAATGAGGTGGTTCTAATTTTTATTTAAAGCTTGTCATGTCTAATGTAAGGGAAAAATATGATTGGCATCAGATCATCACGAAACAGAGTCAGAAGATTCACCAAGTTGCACTGTTTATATGGTCAATTTTCAATTTTTCAGTATTTTAGCCCAATTTTGGAAGGGCATATTTCTTAGCACAAAACTCTAAATTTTGTGATCTATGACTTGTTTTAACGCTAAGGACGAGATCTATATGTTTGCCAAATTTTAAGTCTAAATTCGTCCATTTACTCATTATTTTATGTGACATAAGATTATTACTGGTTAGGGTAATTTTTATCCCTTAATTCATGGTTTCTTGGATTTCTTTCTCTTTTCCATGTACTATACCATTCAAGTATTGTATAATCAATATTCTCAGCATTAGGGCACATCATATATACATGGGGCACAAATCAACAATATCCAACATCCATTACAACCTTATATTAAAATTCATCAAAATATTACATAAACTTCATATAACATCATGGAATTCACATAACTTCCTTAGCCTAACACTAGCTCCTTGGCCTTGTCCATGCTTGATCCGCTTCCTAATTAGTACATGATTTAACATAGGAAGGAATGAGATTTCATAGGAATCTCACTAGCAATGAACTATAATTGTCATGCAAATCAAGCAATGCATAATGTGACATGTTATAGAACTTTAAGACATCCTCAATTTACATAAAATCATATTATGCATCATACCCAAAGAGGAACATCAATACTTTCACATTGACATATTTCTATGCATTTGGCCAAAGCACAATCAAATGTCATAAAATCAACCATCACCACAGCATAAGTTCCTCAATCTAAGCAATCAACATAATCATATTAAACAAGCAAAATAAACAATCAAATTATAATTCAATGCTACCTTTGATGATTAATACAACTCGGTTTCTTCAAAGATTAAAGTTCCCTTTGATTTTCTCCATAATACCTATCAATCCAAGCATAATTACAAGCTGTATTAACAATTATTCAAACTTAAACACCAATGCTCTACTTAAATCCCCCTTTTCTTTTCTTTTTTTAACATAATTATTCAAACTTAAACACCTCTTGGCTCATTCTTACACAATTTTTCATGTAGATTTCAAATATCCAATCAGATTTATGAAAATCAAACTCCTTCTATTTCAAATTGTCTTGGCCAGATAGGGACATATATGTTTCAAAAATTTTATTTTTGATTCCAATGATTTTAAACTCTTCCTTTTAGTATTTCCCTACACAAAATACATTTTAAACTCATTGGAATTATCAAATCAGGGTAAAACAAGCTCCTACACCAACATTTCATTCTGGTTGGATTGAACCCTAAGAAAATCTTAACTTGGTTTTCTTCTAAAAATCAATCCAAACACCACTTAAACATACTTATTCCACATCATATTTAAGGTTTCTATCCTTTCCTAATAACCAAACATTCATACCAAAATCCAATAACATTTCCCCTCGAATTTCCATTCAAAAATCTAACCAAAACAAGTTTTAATCTTAACCATGATGAGGTTTAGACATACCTTGAGGAATCCTTGACCATAGCTTGCTAATTCCTTGTTCTAAATCACTCACAAATTTCAGTTTCCAGCTCAAGATAATAGTTGAACAGAACCTCCCCAAGTTTTACCAATTTCTGCCTTTTTTTTTTGGGTATTTTGGGGGGTATTTATAGATATGCCTCCCCCTCATTTGGATGTGCAAGGTGCCACCTAAGAGGGGCACTTGGTTGCCATCAAGTGTGGAATAAGTTCAGGTCAAGCCAAGTGTCCAATCCCTAGAATATTCCAAGATATTCATGTACAAAATTAGATTAAATCCCAATATAATGAAGGGTCTAGATCTTACATGAAATTGGGCCTTCTCCCGGCCCAATGTGGGACCCACTTATGGTTTAGGATGGCCCAAAAAGATGACCCACAAAACAAATCACAATCCCAAACTATTTTGAAACTTTATCAGTTACTATTTACTTGCAACATTTCATAATTTTTCTAGGCCTCCAAAAATTTATTTCTCTCCATGAAAAATCCTCTTTTAATATAAGGATATGATCTAAAAATTTTTAGAATTTTTTCCACCCCTAACTATTTATTTTGAATTCTTCCCAATTAGGCTTCTATTGGTAAAACTATGGGGAAATAAATTCCCAAAATTAATTCATGTGCTTCCAAGGCCTAAAACCAATTTTATAAATTTAAATAAATATTTAGATAATTAACTCATTTTTTTTCAAAATTATTGAGGCCTCTAACTATTTAAAATAATTATTTTCCTCTGTTTTCCCACTATTTTTCCAAAAAACCTTCGTGTTCGGAAAATTTCGTAAGAATTTATTTTCATATCAATTTCACCTTTAGGGCCTCCATCGAGGTTCCAAACCTCTAATTCATATTTTTACTATTTTTCAGGAATTGTTTATAATTTTTCTCAAATTTTTCTGTTTTGCCCTTTCTAGACTAATAATTCTGAAAATGCCAACCTGGCCCTATTGGGGTTTCACATCAAAAGTTGTTTCATCTCTCCATCTACTTTTTATATTAACCCTCATCCTAACTTTAACTCTCTATGTCCAGATAAAATATTTTTGGGATGTGACAACATATGCTTGTTTCAAAGCAGCAAGCTACATATCTCATAAGGATGAAGAAATAGCCATGGTGAATAGGAAGCCTGTTGAGTTCATTGTCAAGGAACCGCTTCTGAAAGAAAATTCTAATGTTGTCTCTTGCACTATTACAACACCACGGTAACAGCCTACTATGACCATCAATGTGCCAGCTCCATTCCCATATCGTAGTAATCATGCTGTTCCATAAAGATATAATAGCACTATAGAAAAACCTTTAGGATAAGCAATGGACACTGAGATTAATAAGGAGTTAGTGACTTATCCAACAGGGGTCACACGAAGTGGAAGAGCTTACCTTCCAGTACATACTAGGAAAAAGAAGCATGTTGACATTGAAACCCCATTGGACTCTGACTCGAAGAAAAGCGATAAATAATTTTTTATAGATAATGAAATAGAGTGACTATAGCATCATAGATCAGTAACAAAAGACCCCAGCAAAGATCTCAGTGCTTTCCTTAATTCTAAGCTTTGAATCGCACCGTCGAGCACTACAAAAATCATTAGAAGAATCATATGTGCAGTCTAATGTAACCCCAAAAAAGGCGGCGAGCATCAAGAATATTATGAAAGCAATATCTACTCTCTCATTTACGAAGGAAGAAGTTGCTCGATCTACTACTAATCAATACAAAGCTTTAGACATTACTCTAAAGTATAGAGGGCTCATTGTGGCCAAGGTATTAATAGATAGAGGGTCTGTATTAAATGTATTGCCATTGTGTACATTTGAGTATCTCACAATAAAAGCTTCAAAGATCGAAGGGAGAAACATGGTGGTCAGAGGATTCGATGGTACTCGAAGAGATGTGCTAGGAGTGGTTTGATTGCCTTTACAAATCGGACCAACCGAGTTCATAGCAAACTTTCAGCTCATGGACATTAACCATCATACTCAATGTTGCTGGGGTGACCATGGAAAGGTTGTAATAGTTAAGGGGGATACTGAGTAAGCTAACTTCTCTTCCCTATATTGATGCTGCTGAACATGATAATAGGACAATATTCTCAAGCTTTGAAGTTGAAAGGTTCAAGGATAGCAGAAATGTCAATTCCATAATTACCAAGATGATGGAAAAGAATGGGTTTAAGTTTGGTGGAGGATTAGGTGCACACCTTCAAGGCATCGTATCCCTAATAAATTTACCTAAAAATCACAAATGTTGAGGGTTAGGTTATGAGCCCTTCTTACAAAGGCAATTGAAAGAGCAAGCAAGTTTGAAGGTTGAGGCATGCTATAAGATTCCCCACTTAAAGACAACATTCCCAAAGCCTACAGAAGTCTTGAACAAGCCAACCATTACAATGGTTCCCTCAATTAGTCAAAGATATATGGATCTCAGCTGATGATTTTGGAAAGGCCCTAGAAATTTAGGAGTTTGAGGACAACTTTGACTTTATTACCTTAAAGTAACTTATTTAAATGAAAGTCGTCAAAAGTTCTTATATGAAGTATGAATAAAAAACATTATGCGAATAAAATTCATATTTTTCTTTGTCTGCTTCTCATTTCTTCTTTTTATTCATTTGTCGTTCTTTCTTTTCACCCTCCAGGAAATTGATTTCTTCAGAACACTTGTCCAACACAGGGATTTCTGAGTCCTTCAATGATAATTTGCCTGTCGCTATTGATATGCATGATTTCAAGAGTGATGATGAAGAGTTAATCCAAATATACACAAAACTCCTTAAATCTGATGAAAGACGATTGTGTCCATATGAAATTTAATTATAATAGTAAACATGGGCACCGATGATGAAAAGAAAGAATTGAAGTTAGTGAATAACCTAGAGAGGAAACAGATAATAGAGCTCTTTAAAGAATACATAGATGTATTTGCACAGTCTTACTAGGATATACTAGGTCTTGATTTGAATATCGCCTCTCAAAAGATCCCCTTATTCCCCAATATCAGGCTTAGAAAGCAAAAGTTAAGAAGGTTGGCTTCTAACATGTCATTAGTGGTTTGGGACAGAATGATGAAATAGTTAGAGGCAAGATTTATAGAAGTAGCCAAGTATCCACAATGGATAGCCAATATTGTTCTAGTTCCAAAAAAAGATGGTAGGGTTTGAATGTGTGTTGACTACAGAGACCTAAATAAAGCCAGCCCAAAAAATGATTTTTTATTACCCCACATTGATGTCCTAGTTGACAATACAACTTGTAGTTATAGGTACTCATTCATGGATGGGTACTCAGGGTATAAGCAAATCTATATGGACGAAGAAGACAAGAAAAGACCACCTTTATGACATGGTGGGGGATTTATTGCTACCGCATGATGCCCTTCAGGTTAAAAAATGCGAGGGTAACCTACCAACATGCCATAGTAGCACTTTTTTATGATATGATGCATAACGAGCTCAAAGTATATGTGGATGACATGGTAGCCAAGTCTGCAGAAGGCGAAAGTCATGTTGCATTACTTAGTAAGTTGTTTAAGAGGCTGTGCAAATACAAACTTCAATTGAATCCTAACAAATGTGTCTTTGGGGCTTTATCTGGGAAGCTATTAGGATTCATTGTAAGTCAAAGAGGGATTACAATAGATCCTGAAAAAATAAAAGCAACTCAAGAAATGCCACCCTCCAAACAGAGAAAGAAGTTCAAAGGCAGCTAAATTACATTGCATGGTTCATTGTCAATTTGACTTCAACTTATGAACTAATATTCAAACTATTGAAAAAGAACTCCACAAAAAGGTGAGACAATAACTACCAGCAAGCATTTGACAAGATCAAGGATCATCTTTTGAATCTAACAATTCTAGTTCCTCCCTTGTTAGGACAACCATTAGTTATTTATTTAACAATACGTCCTCACCCATGGATGTCATGTTAGGGCAGTATGACGAATCAAGGCACAAAGAACAAGCGATCTACTACTTGAGTAAGAAGTTCAATGATTGTTAATCTCGTTATCAAGCAATTGAGCAAACTTGTTATGGCCTAGTATGGGCTACAAAAAGGTTGAGGTAATATATGCTCTACTATATTAGTTGGCTAATATCTAGAATGGACCCACTCAAAACCCACACATTGCTGGTGGGTTTTCTAAGTAGCAAGTAATATTGTCTGAGTATGATAAAGTACATTTCTCAAAAATCCATTAAAAGTAGTACAATAGCCGATCACTTGGCAGAGAACCCTATAGGTGGATACTAGCCTCTAGACTTTCAATTCCCAGATGAAGACATATGTGCCATAAGAGGGGATCAAGATGAAACAAATGAGTTGAAGGCATGGGAATATACTTCGATGGTACTACTAAATGCACGAGAATAATGTCGAGATAGTAATTATCTTTCCTTGCACAAAACAATTTCCTGTTGCCATTAAGCTAGAATTTAATTGCACTAATAACATGGATGAAGACAAGGCTTGCACCAAGGCCTTCAAGCTACCATTGACATGGATATTAAGAGCCTAGAAGTTTTTGGTAACTCAGCTCTTATAATTTATCAAGTAACCAGGGAATGGCAAACTAAAGACCAAGATTAACCCCCTATCAAGGGTATTTGATAGAGTTGATCAAACAGTTTGAAACAATTAGCTTCCATTATATGATTAGAGACAAACATCGCTTCATTGACGCTTTAGCTACTTTGGTTGCCATGATTAAGCTTAATTATGGGGTCCATGTCCAACTAATTCATATTGAAACTAGGACGTCGCCAACCTTCTACTTGAATATTGAAGAGGGGCATAATGAGCTACCATGGTATCATGATATCAGGGTATACATGAAAAACCATACTTATCCACCGAACGCTACATAAAACCAAAAGAAAGCCATCCGACGAGTGGCCATGGGTTTTTTAATTAGTAATGATATCCTGTAAAAAAGAAGCTTTGATGGAACATTGTTGTATTGTGTGGATCTTAAAAGAAGCACATAGGATTATGATAGAAATATATGACGACATATATGGTCTGCACACAAATAATCACACGATGATCAAGTAAATTTAAAGATGCAGCTACTATTGGATCATAATAGAGAAAGATTATATCAATTATGTTAGGAGGTGCCATAAGTGCCAAATCTACTCTAGTAAGACTAATGCTCCCTCAACTTCGATACATTGTCACGTGTCTCCTTGCCCATTCTCCATGTGGGACATTGATGTTATTGGCCTGATCAACCCAAAGGCCTTAAATGGTTACCGCTTTATCCTTGTTGCTAGCGGCTATTTCACTAAATGGGTGGAAGCTAGTTCTTTTGCTAGTATTACACAGAAGACCTTTCTTAAATTCTTGAAGGTCAATGTCATCTAGAGATATGGGTTGCTAAAAAGAATCATCACTGGTAATGCACCAAACCTTAATGAGACAACAGTCAAAGAGTTATGTGATCAATTTAAAATCAAACATAATAACTCGATACCTTATAGGTTGTAAATGAATGGTGCAGTTGAGGCAGCAAATAAGAACATCAAAAAGAGCATTGGAAAGATGACCGTGACTTATAGAGATTGGCATGAGATGCTTCTATATGCCTTATACGGGTATCATACCACTATGTATACGTCAACTGGGGCAACTCCTTATTCCCCGACATATGGCATGGAGGCCGTAACTCCAATTGAATTGGAAATTCCATCTTTAAGAATATTGGTCGAGTCCGACTTAGATGAAGTGAATGGATACATTCTCGACTTGAGCAATTGAACATGATTGAGGAGAAGAGGCTCTCCGCGATGTGTCATGAGTCGAGAGTAGTAAGGGCCTGTAATAGAAAGCTACGACCTAGGGAATTTAAAGTAGGATACTTGGTCCTCAAGAAGATCTTGCCAAATCAGGAAGATGATCGAGGTAAATGGGCCTTAAGCTGTGAAGGACCATATATTGTTAAGCATGCTCTCTCTGGAGGCACATTAATCTTGATAGACATGAAGGTCAAGAATTATCAAGGCCTATCAATACAGATGCTGTAAAGAAATATTATGTTTGAAAAAAAAAGAAAGGAAAAGCTCGCTAAGTTAAAAACTTGAAAGGGCAGCTTAGGCAAAAGTTAGAGCCGTAGAAACAATAAGAAAAGGAAAAAAAAGAGCTCACTAAGTTGAAAACCCAAAAAGGCGATTTGGGAAAAAGTTAGAACAAAAACAAAAAAAAAGAAAGGAAAAGCTCGCTAAGTTGAAAATCTGAAAGGGCAGCTTAAGCAAAAGTTAGAGAAAAAGAAGAAGAAGAAGAAAAGCTTACTAAGTTGAAAACCTGAAAAGGGTGGCTTATGGAAAAATTAGAGCAAAAAGAAAAAAACCAAGACATGGAGATGAGGAACGAACCAAAGTCGTATGCAAATGATAGGGGGAACTATCAACTCTACAAACTTGGCACGTCCATCATATAGGCATCTTGATTGTGTTTTACTTGAGTTGGCTTCGTTATCACTCAATAAAAAATGCATATGTCTAGAAACAAAACAAGACACCCAAAGGGTCTACGCAGAACCAAAAGTGAAGGACACCCAAAGGGACTATTTCTTTCAAATAGGTCCTCATCCTTCTTGATTCTTTGTACTGTTTCTTCTTAATCGCATGTACCCTTGTTTCATACTTTGTATAAGAGCCAGTTTTTGATGGAAAAGCAAGTCTTGTCTAGATAAATATTCATAGTAATAATAAATGGTGTCCTTTACTCCTAAATAACTTGTGTGACTTTAGAATCATTAGTGGAAGTCCCAAATAGAGTTCCACTTTGGGGTTAGCAAATCGAAGAGAACAAGACTTATGCTAGAGGGCTCAAACTATGGCATTCATGTGAAGCTTAATATGCAATTATGAATATGCTACAGTATTGTGTGAGTGTGGGGGGTTATTGGTTAGGAGTACGACAAAGCATAGGTATCATCATAGTTTCTTTTTCTCTCTCTCTTTCTCTCTCATCTCTCTTTTGTAATCATCATCACCATCTTATCATTAAAGCATTGTTAGCATCATCACCTCATAAATCATTTACTGTATTTTTTGCATCAACACATCATTATCATACTAGCCATCATCATCTTTGTCAAAAACCTATGCGACATTTCATCATAAGTATTATTTTCATCTGCACACTTACTCAATAATGCACCACATTACAAGAGATATCACAAGTTCAGTAACACCTCTTTTTAAAGTACTGGAATGGCAAGCACTCTCAAAGCCCAGTAACAGCTGACATCTCTTTTTAAAGCTTGATAACGGCAGGCACTATCAAAACCCAATAATGGTTGACATCTCTTCTTAAAGCCCCGTAATGGCAGGCACCCTTAAAGTACAATAGCGGCTGACGCCTCTTCAAAGCCCAGTAACGGCTGGCACTTTTCAAAACACTCTAAAGCCTTGTAGCGGTAGACACTTTTAAAGCCATATAACAACAGACACCATTAAAGCCCACTAAGGGCTGACATTTCTTTTCAAAGCCCTATAACGGTAGGCACTATCAAAGACCAGTAACAACTGGCATATCTTTTTAAAGCCCTATAATGGTAGGCATTCTTAAAGCCTAGTAATGGCTGGCACTTGTCAGAGCCTAGTAGCAGCTGGTACCTCTCTAAAGCCTTGTAGCGGTAGGCACTTTCAAAATGCGGTAATGACTAGCACTTTTTAAAGCCTAGTAGTGGCTGGTACATCTCTAAAGCCCTGTAGCGGCAAGTATTCTTAAAACCTAGTAGCGGTTGGCACTTCTTTAAAGCCCAGTACCGGCTGGCACCTCTTAAAACACAAACCGACAGGCACCCTCTCTAAAACTCTGTAACAGCAGGCATCTGCTAAAGTCCTATGCAAATAGGCACTGCAAAATGTGTGAACGTTTAGTTCTACTGGCTTGTTTTCTTCACCTTCTCTCTTATGAACCAAGTAAGGAGGGGCGTGGACAGTGTATTTTGTCTAGACCTTCTTTAGCCTCTGGGACAACTTGGTTTTATCTTCTTGTGTTGCATGTTTGCCTAGACAAAATACGTGTTTTTATCTTTATTTGCTTCATAGGCTAGAGACTCGCTTCTCCCACCTACAAACAAGTAAAAGAGGGCAATTTTGAACACCTAATTTTGTCAGGCCCCACAAGAAATATTAAATACAAATAAAACAAATAAAAAAAATAAATGAATAATAAAAGATTAATATCCTCCTTGATTTTTTCTTAGAAGCTAAGTTTGAGAAATCCACCATGTGGCAAATCAAAAAAGAAAAATTAAATAAGAATATCTCTCTTATAATAAATGACAATAAAATAAAAGATAAGAATTACAAGCTAATTGACCTCCAAATTAGAAAATACGGGATAGACTCTTTAAAAAAAAAAAAGAAAACAAGAAAATTCAAAAATTAAAATCAAAATTCTTCACTTAAAATGATTAACTCCTCAATTTAGAAATATCTCTTGGGATCATAATTGAGAAAATTTAAAAAAAAAAAAATAAAATAAAAAATCACAATTTGATGACAATTTGGTGCTTAAATAAAAAGTTATATTATAAGTCATAATCGAGGGAAATTAAAAAGAAAATTAAAGAAAAATTATGAAACCCTAGGTAGAGCCTATAAATAGAAGAGTAAGGGTTGGAAGAAGACTCAAAATTTTTCGGTGAAAAAGGAGACAAGCTAATTGATAAGTAAAGCATCGGGTGTGTACTTACATTCTTATCTACTATGTGTAACTTGAATTCAATAAAGTGTTTTTGGGTATTCTTTCCCTTTATTTTCTGAAGCGCTTCCTTTTTTTTTTTTTTAAATCTATACCATGTGAGGTTTTTAGAACTTTCGTAGGTATATAGATTCATTGGTAAACCATGTGAGACTATGGGAGTCCTCGCAGCCAATGTAGTTGTGCAAATTTTCTCTTTGAAATAAAAAGAAAGAAAATAATTGTGGCCCCGTGTTTATGAATAAATGATAAAATAAAAAGTCTTTTTCAGAGTTGTGTGAGGTTTTAAGAACTTTCACAAGCTCAAATGATTATATACCCATGTGAGGCTATGGAACCCTTCACGGGGAGGGTAATCCAAATTTCTTTAAAAAAATATTTTCTAAATAAAAATGTAAAATTTGTTTTCATATATTAAAAAATACCAACCCACCAAAAAAACACCTTTTTCAATTGAATAAATATTTTCTAAAAAATACCAACCAAGTAACACGTATTTTTACTCCTGAATTATGTAGACTTTAATCCTTCTAAAGGGTACGTGGGCTTTAAGTTTTTATTTTAGGTCAAGTTCAGTTTTGTAAATAATTTTTTTCTACTTGTAAATAACAAGTTTTTCTTATTTCTATCTTTTTTCTTAGGGCAATTGAAATATAATAAAATAGTCATATTAATTTTGAGTAGTTGATTTAGGATAACTATTCTCTTACATAGGTGTTGTGAGATGCTTAACACGTTTTCCACACAGAAGCGACTCTCGAATCCTATACGGTTTTTATAGGCTATATTTTTTTATAGGTTTTTTAAAATTAACCTTTTAAAATTTGATGACGACTCTTTTTTTTTTTTTTTAAACAGGATGACCAGGATTTGCACGTGACAAAGTTGGTTAAGGATAATTTAATGTTTTGATCCTTCTAATTAATTAAAATTTTTAAGATCTTCCGCGATAAATATCATTCTTTTTATGTCCTTTGTTTCAAGTTTCCCTTCAAAAATTACTCCCGGTGACAAGTGTGTATCCGCGAGGAGAGGCACGCCGGTGCGCGTGGCTCCATGTTAAAGCGAAAACGGCGTCTTCCACGGGGAGAGGATAGGCAGCGGAGAGAACGGGAAGACGAAGGAGAGAAGCCAGATTCGCAATATATAGTGATGCGCACCAACTTTTCTTCAAGCGAACTGGTCGCGGTTTTCCTATTCACCGTTTCCATCCTTCTCTACTGAAACTCCAAACTAGCAGACAAGAACGATGAGTAATGAAAACACCAAAGAAGAGGCGAAGTATTGCTGCATTTCTCACGAGTTCTTCCGAGCAGCTTCAGCAAACCCCGACAAAATTGCAGTAATACATGCTTCCGGTGCGGCCCAAGTTTCCATGGAACTTCATGAAAATTCTACTTCATCCATTTTCGGGAGAGACATTGTTGAATCCTTCGACAAGCTCGTGAAATCGATTTCTCCGCCTATGTACTCTGGGGACTCCTGCTACACGTACTCTGATATGCTGGAGGCCGTTCACTCCCTTAGCTCTCGCCTCCGCTCCATCCTGCTTGGTGGGGATGACCCCCATTTGATCAGACCCAAAGCTCAAGGTTCACTCTGTTTTCTTCTTGCTCTTCTTTTACTTTCTGTGCTTGGAGGGTAGTCCATGCTTGGTCATTGTTATACTGGGAAAAGTTCAATCATATTTCTTCTGCGAAGTTGAAAGGAATGTGATTAATTTTAAGCTACTTGAAGTTCATGGTAACTTCGCTCTTCAGTTTTGTTTTGGCGAACTTTAGGAAAGACCCGTTTGATTCGTAATGCCACTAACTACTGATTTGGGTGCATATGCGTAACGCGTCCTAGCTGGGGCTATCCCTTGGATTGTGCTATATTGTTTAGATACCATTTGGGTGCACATGCTACCAAGGATTTTGCTAGATTTTTAAGCACCATTTATTTGTTTGAGTATATTAGCTGTTAAATATAATCCTCTTATATACCAGATTAGGTAAAGGTGATATGTCTAATACCTCAGTGATTTCCCATGCCTTTTTTCCAGCCAATGATGATGTCGATGGTGTAGAAGGAAAAATCATCGTGCCTAGAACAAAAACAGTGTCTGCTCCAGGAACAGAGTATAGACCAAAGATAGTGGGGATATATATGTCACCTTCTGTGGAATACATTGTCGCTGTTCTTTCTGTTTTGAGGAGTGGAGAAGCTTTCTTGCCTCTGGATCCTTTTTGGCCCTACGGAAGGATACAATCAGTTGTTTCTTCTTCAAAAGCTGATCTCATTATAAAGTCCCGATCTTCATTTGGTAAAGGTAACTCAGGTCAGCTTGATGATTCACATTGGGCTGTACATTCAAGCAGCTGTGCTATTTTAAACTTCTCTATGGAAGAAAACCTTCCAGAGTGCACAGCAGATTTGGCATGGCCTTGTGAAAATGATAAAAAGAGATCATTCTGTTATCTGATGTACACTTCAGGGTCAACTGGAAAGCCTAAAGGAGTATGTGGCACCGAACAGGGTATTGTGTTACTTGGTTTAGTGCTTGCAAATTTCATTGTTTGATGAATGCATGATTTTTTACTTATGTGAAATAAAGTGTGGTCTTTGCATCAGCCAGCTTACTTTATTCTACAGCACACATGGAATGAACCCTACTTTGCACCTTAAAATTTTGAGAAGTTTTTTTATGATATTTTTTATATGCTAGAGTTAAATAAGGTTAATTGCTGGCCATTTTAGGATATTGAGCATGGCTGGTCTAGACACTTATTAACGGCAATGATGGTGAGAGAATAATGGATGGCTTTCCTTCTTCCTTTTTATGCACATGTGAAATTATGGGAAAGCATAGGACTTATTTTTCTCAACTTTGTTCTTTAATTAACCTCCTCGGGAAAACCTAGCTAAATGGAGCTGAAGAGACTTCAAAAAAAAAAAAATCTCAAACAAGGGAGAAGTAATGACCTATCAGTCTTTATCTTTCCCTTTTGATTCATTTCCCCTCATTTCCCTTAATATGAAGTCCGAACATAGTCTCATTGACTTAGCATATTTGGCAGTTGTTGAAATCTCTGTTTTACGTTCTCTAGGATTTGTTCTTCCTTGGTACTATCCAGCTGTTTTTTGCTTGATGGATGATTTCAACAACATTTTGTCCAACATGAAGAATATTTCTGTTCCAAGATGAAGAATGTTTCTGTGTTTATAGCATCACGCTTTTTCACACTCTTTTTAGGTCTCTTAAATCGATTTTCTTGGATGCAACAAATGTATCCACTGGATGGACAAGACGTACTGTTGTTTAAGTCATCAATTAGCTTTGTTGACCATCTACAAGAATTTCTCAGTGCTACTTTGACTGCTTGTGTGCTAGTTATTCCTCCCTTCTGTGAGATGAAAGACAATGCATATTCTTTGATAAATTTTATTCAGGTATGATGCTGTTTGAGCATTTTTTAGTATATTTTGCCCTTATTGATCTGATATCATTCCTTGACTTCTTGTCACACAATTTGTATATTGCTGCAGTCGTTAATTTCCTTCCTTATAGCCCAAGACTTATGAGTGTTGCCCTAGTTGTGTTTGGCCATCCTTTTTATAATTTGTTGACTTGTTGCTCATTCTTGTATTGGTTCAACATAGTCTTCTTGTAGCAGTGAGATGTAAGCATTGACCAACCGTTCTTCAGGCAATGAGAGTTTGGATGAAATCGCGTCAAATTCAGAGTTAAATTCTGCCAAGGACCCTTGATGTCGAAGATGAAGCAAGTCCCTTTGTCATATGATTTCTTGCAGTTGTATGGACGAGCCAAGAAGGGCCTCTTTTAATTTATTGACGGAGCCTTGTGTTCCATTGACTGAATTCAATTTTTGTTCGATGTTGAGGAGATGTTCCTCCATGAAACTTGAAATTGATTGGGAATGAGAGAGAAAAAACCAAGTAGTGGGGTAGGGCTGAGGAAAGACAGGCTCTGGATACCACTGTTATGTTATCCAAAAAGAAAGAGAGAGAAAGAATGGAAAGGGAAGAGAAACAGAGAGAATAGGGGAAATTAGAGAGAAGGGGGAGAGAGTCAAAGGCAATAGATAGAGGAGAAAGAGAGTTCCATTAGGGTGATCACAATACAACACATAACTATGAATGAGAGATAAACCTGTTTATATAGGCAAAGTCTAACGGCTGGTATCTGACTATTATTCTAACTTACTCATATAATTCTATTATTTATTTGTTACAATATCATATCACTTATCTTTCGCCTTATCTTCACCATAGTATTAAATACTTCTATAGGCTTATTTTATTAACAGGCTTACAGCTGTTCCATCATTAATGAGAACAATTCTTCCTGGGTTGCAAAATCATTCTGGCATGCGGGTTCAAAGTTCATTGAAACTGCTTGTGCTGAGCGGCGAAAATTTTCCCTTAACCTTGTGGAAAATGCTTTCTGCTGTCTTACCAAATACATCGATCTTGAATTTATATGGAAGTACTGAGGTGAGAATAGATGAAAATCTTTTTGGTCTGAGATTTCGGTTAGAAAATTTACAATTTGAATTTTCTTTGTCTCTGATTCTGATGCTTATGCAATGCACACTTAAGTTTTGAATAAATGTTATTGTTCGATGTGTGAGAAGGCTTCTTATAAATTATCCAGTTGTGCTGCTTTCATTGATGATTTGATATTTACATACAAAAATGGCTATATGCTTGATATCGTCCTTCTTTGTTGCTTTTGATTACCATGTAGTTAATTTCAAATAATTATGACCAATGATATCTACCTAGATTGTATCTTTTTGCATCATCATCATACTTTAGTCTATTTATGTTTTGTTTCCTTTTTCTTTTTTGATGTTAAGGTCTCTGGCGATTGTACATATTTTGATTGCAAGAGGATGCCATTAATCTTGAAGTCAGAGATGCTATCAACTGTGCCAATAGGTATGCCTATTTCCAACTGTGATGTGCTGCTTCTTGGTGAAAAAGATGCATCAAATGAGGGAGAGCTATATGTTGGTGGTTCTTGCATTGCTCGAGGTTACCATGCTGTGCCTAATTTATTGTCCGATGACTTTGTGGAATTGCCTCAGAATTATGGCTGCAGAGATTCTGTTGATAGTTATCAAAAGCGATTATACTATAGAACTGGTGATTTAGCCAAAAAGTTACCGACTGGAGACTTTATATTTTTGGGAAGAAATGACCGCATTATAAAAGTGAATGGACAGCGTATTGCTCTGGAAGAAATAGAAAATTTACTCAGGGAACATCCAGATATAAATGATGCTGCTGTAATTTGTCAAAATAATCAAGGTGAACTTGTGCTTCTGGAAGCATTTATAATACTAAAAGAAGCAGAAAGGGCTGGTGAATTATTAATACCTTCAATCAGAAGCTGGATGACCCATAACCTTCCATCAATTTTGGTTCCAAATGATTTCATCTTTACGCAATCATTTCCTGTGACTGCTAGTGGTAAGGTTAATTATGAGTTGCTGACAGGTTCAACTTTATTTACTAAGCATTTTGAGGATGAGGTTGGTAGCATAGGATGCAGCAACCTTCTACAAGTTGTCAAGAAGGTATGCTCTTACAGTTTTGCATGACAATCTATCTTCTGTTTACCAAAAGAAGTACTTTATCCTCTGGACTTTTTCTTCCTTGGCACCAATGGTAGCATGGGAGCAAGGGCTGGACACTTTTGAAGCAAGCCTGCCATTCACAAAAAAAGGCAAAAAGGAAAAAAAGGATCTCATAGAGCATAGAGCAGGCAAAAAGATGGACTTGATAGAAAAATTATCATGACAATAATATTTTGCAGAAATTTACAGACTAACAATGATAACAAAAGGGAAAAGATTACTGCTACCACAGGGGACAAAATACCAAAATAATGCTTAGGCTCCTCTGAAAAATCACAACACACCTTTTTGTATCAACCATACCCACCGTAGCCTCTGCTTTGACCCTCCTTTAAACAAGTGTCAACAATATGACAACTGGAGATAGACAGCAAAATATAGAAATAACCTAAGACTGAGAATATTAATAAAATAAAATCAGGTTAATCCAATTCCACACATTCACTGCACATTTGGTACTCTAGCACAATGGTTATTTTCTACAATGTTGTTGTTTAGTAGTTCTTACTTGTCATTATATCATACAAAAATAAAATAAATTTTATCAAAATTTAATTATTTATTTTTAAAATGCTTGTTTTAAAGATGTGTATTCATCATTCACCTTTGCATATGCACCAGCGAAACTACTTTAATATGATTAATAACCCTAAAATAAAAATATGTGGTCTTGTACAGTTAGTTACCCACATGAAATGGTATGGCTTTGAATATGACTTGTAGACCTCTAAACTCTATATTGTGATAAATCATTGTGTCCCCAACAAGTTTGTTTCCTTTTGAAAATTTTAAATCCATTTTCTCCTACTTTCAAACAATAGTTCTCTCTGCAGAAATGAAGGAATTGATTCATAGTTGCTTTAACAGGCATTTTGTGATGCTTTAATGGTAGAAAAGCTTTGCAATAATGATGACTTCTTTAAGTTGGGTGGAAACTCGCTTACTGCTGCACATATTGCTCACAATCTGGGATTTGATATGAGACTCCTTTATTGCCATCCAAGTCCTTTTGAGTTATGCATGGCTCTTCTACAAAAAATGGGATCATGCGCTTTGCATAACGACTTGGATGCTTGTTCAAAATTTAATGTAGACTCAGAAAATCGTATTTCTTCTGGTCTTTTTGAAAATGCTGATTTTCTTCATGAACCAATGGGTGCTTCTGATGGTGACAGCAACAGTTCTCTTCCTTTCAAACATTTGAAGAGGGACCTTACCATGGACTTCATTACATCACAGGGTGATGGGTCTATCCCGTGGTGTTCTTCCTCAATATTTCTACCATGCTCAATTAGTCGATGCAACAAGGTCTTGTTTAAAGAGCAGCCCAGAATAACTGATACACATCAAACAACTTGGTCTTTGAAAGTACCTAGAAGTAGGAGAGGTCATATGAAAGACTTATGGAAAGTTTATATGGAGTCTTGTGTTGATGCATCACCGATGCTTGTGTTTAGAAGCTCTGAAATTTATTTATTCATTGGATCTCACTCGTGTAAATTTCTTTGTATAAATGCCCGAAGGTAAGTTATTATAGTTTGTTAACTTGCTTTCGTCAATCATTTCTATTTTTTTTGTTGATCATAATTAGTTTTGATGCATTATTAGTTTAATCTTTAGCTTTAGATGCATTATAAAATGCACACAAATATTTGTCCCCGTAGTCAAATTTTCTCCTATCAGTATTGAATAATCATGATTCCTTGTGAATTTTATATTCTATGCTATTATACCCAAATGGATTGGAAAATGTGAAATTTCAGATGAAATCTGCAAAAATTGGATGACCTAGCTAACTACCTTGAGAATGGCAGGAAGTATGAGCAGCTGACCTAGTTTTCCTTTTATAGATAGGATTGTTATCTCCTAGAATCATGCTAAGTTTTATTGAGCTTTATTGTAATTTATTTCTGATTATTCTCATTGAGATTATAGGAGGAGTTTAAGGGATTAGATTAGATCTAATTCTCTCCCTTTTCCTATATATGTAACACTTTTCTATCAATGAAATTATCAAGAGCTGTTACTACAAATTATTTCATGGTATTGGAGCTTTGGTCTAACAATTAATGGCATTGAAATAAGCTCTAATGGGCCAAGCGCTTTCACCATCTATTTTGGAAACTGTACTCCACCATCGAATGAGGAGAGCTCACAAGAGCATGGCTCGGGTTTAATAGGAGAAGGGCTCGGTGCAAATTATGCAGCATTAGATTGTCTTTCCATAGTACTGATCACTCACTGCCTGAACGGCAATAACTACCTGCAATGGTCTCAGAGTGTGTTAATGTTTGTTCGAGGAAGGAATAAAGAGCAATGCTTGACTAGATCACCAACACCTCCAAGTCTTGACAGCACCGAATATGTAGTTTGGAGTGTTGAGAACAACATGTTAAAGACTTGGTTGGTGAGCTCCATGACGGCAGAAATTAGTGGAAGTTATTTGCTTGCAACATCAGCTAGAGAGACAGACTTTAGCGAAGCTGACCTATTTAGTAAGGGAATACACAATGGCTCTGATACAAGTAAAACGTCTTCTTCAAAAATTAATTGAAGAAGATAAAAGTGTGACTTGGTATTATATTGCATTGGTGAAATTGTGGCAACAAATAAATTTTTATGAGGTTCATTAATGGGCTTGCACCAAGGATGGACTATACTAGAAGACGATTGTTGACCAAGAAAGGTGCTAAGAGTTCTTACTCGATCTAAATGACACCTTTGAAGATACAAGGGGCTGCATTATGAGTATGAAACCTTTTCCATCCTTGGAAGAGGCATTCAACCTGATAAAGTGTGAAGAAAGCTGAAAGTTGCTGACCCAGAATGTCACGTTTACACCAGAGGCGTCAGCCTTGGCTTTTCAAGGAAACTTGGAAGGAAAGAAGTCAGAGAAATGGTACGACCACTGCAACAAGGGTGGACATACCAAGGATAGGTGTTGGAAATTTCATGGCAAACCTCCTAATCTAAAACATAAGAAGAAAGGATTGATGATTGGTACTGCAAAATCAGAAAGTGAAACCTTAACCACTAAAGAGCTCCTAGTCCTAAGGAAGATACTTGAAAAGCACAGATCTACCTTTGCAAAAAATAAGTAAGAAAACTACCCCCTAGGTTACATTGGCACAAGTAGGTACATTCCTTACTCATACTCTTAGTGGTAAGACTAAACCCAAAAATATTTGGGTGGTAGATTCTGGAGCAACTGATTATATTTTAGGTTTCAAAGAATTGTTTTCTCAATTTTCTTAAATTTTAGTATGTGAAATTTTTGAGGTGGCAAATGAACAATATGCAAAAGTAATGGGGCCTGGAACTATCATAGTATTTGAGAATATTGTTTTAAGAGATGTTCTTTATATCCCTGATATTAAATGCAATCTGTTATCTATCAGAAAAGTTGCTTCTCAGATAAATTGCTTGGTAATATTTGATAAACATTGTTGTAATTTTTAGGACTTGACTTTGGGGAAGATGAGTGGTAGTGCTGGGGTATGGAATAGGCTTTGCTACCTGCAGGGATCATTGCCAAATAAATCTCAAGCTACTTTTTCTGTTTTGACAAGTAAAGATGTTAAGTTGTGAAACTCTATGTTAGGCCACCCTAATTTTTAGCTACGTGCAATTTATGTTTCCCATAATTGATAATAAGGTCATTTTTTATTTCCATTGTGAAACTTGTCTTCTTGCCAAACAAGTCAGAAACTCCTATTTATCTCATTCCCTGTTCTCTCTCATACATAGTGATGTTTGGGGTCCATCAAGGTTTGAAACTAACTCTAAAGCCAGATGCTTTATAACTTTCATTAATGATCATACTCAGTTCACTTGGGTTTTTTTAATGAGACAGAAATCCGAGGTTTTTGAAAAAATTCTATGAATTTGTTCAAAATTAGTTGCAAGCCTCAATAAAGATGCTTCATAGTGATAATGGCAAAGCATATCTAAACTTATTGTTTAAAACTTTTTTGGAAGAACATGGCATCCACCATCAAACTTCTTGTGTTCGAACACCCCAACAAAATGGTGTTTCTAAGAGAAAATAAGGGCCATAATGTTTGGAAGTCATGTGCCAAACAAGTTTTGGGGTGATACTATTGTAACCTCGGCTTATCTAATAAATTGAATGCCATCAAAGGTTTTGAAATTTCATTGTTATGGAAAGTAAAGAAATAGGAGAGAGAAACAGGAAAGAGAAATGGAAAAGAGTAATAGAAACAGAGGAGAATTAGAAGGGAGTAGAGGACCAAGAGAAATTAAATAATTTCTAATCACATTGCAAAACTGAGTTACAGAGAATGACAAATACTTATAAGCAAAAGCTTTAATAGATATAAATCTAAGTAATTATCCTAATATTATTTAAATATTTTCTAGATATCTTAATCTGTCCAAATCCTACTAATATAATTAAATACTATCTAGATCCTAATAATATTATTTAAATCCTTGTTATCCTAATTATATCATATTTAAATATTTTCTTATTTATAACTATAATTACATAACACCCATACTCCTCTTCAAATTTTTCAAAAGGCTTATCCCAATTCACCTTTATTTAACACACTGTCTCAAAAAATATTTGAATGTACAACGTATTTTTTTAATGAAGAGGGAGGCAGATTGGATCATGAAGCCATCAAAACTGTTTTTCTGGGTTATCCTTCTAGCCAAAAGAGGTATATGTGTTTTTGTCCTGCTACAAATGAGGTGTATGTCACTCTGAATGTAAAATATGTTGAACATCAACCTTATTTTAACTAAACAACCATTTAGGGGGAGAAGAGTGTGAGTGAATGGCTTGTTTATGGAACTGAGAATGATCATCATGGTATTTCCCAATCTGAACAGCATTTAAAGGACCACAAACATCACAAATCCCACCTAATTTTGCAGCACCCAGTCCATCATCTCCTAATACTATTCCCAGTTTGTCATCTCCTAATGCTATTCCCTCTTCCCCTATTTCTTCTTAAACCCAATCTAAGCACATGAAAGTACTGCAGGAACTAGCCCAGAAAGTGTCAACAATTAGCCATCCAGGTTTGCTTTCTAGAACACCAACCCTTTTGAGCCCCTCTTTAATCCTGAATTATCCTAGACTAGGGTGGGAGAGCCTGAAAAATCACTAGAACAGCAGCAAAATAGTGATGAGCTTGCTCTATCACCAATGCAAAACCATGGATCTGCGCCTGGGGCAAGCCTTGAGGATTTACATTGGCCAATTGCCTTAAGGAAGGGAAAGAGGAGTTGCACTCAGCATTCAATTGCTAGGCATGTTTCCTATGAGCAATTGTCTTCGAATCTAAAGACGTTTGTTGCAAATGTTGAAACAGAGCCCATTCCAAAGAATTTTAGCGAAGCCATTGCTCATCCTAGGTGGAAGCAGGCCATAGAGGAGGAGCTAAGAGCTCTACACAAAAATAAGAACTGGAAGATTGTTGATTTGTCTAAGGTCAAAATTGTGGAGAGTAGTTAATGGGTTTTTATTGTTAAATACAATCTTGATGGTAGTGTAAACAAACATAAGGCTCGTTTAGTAGCTCTAGGGTTTACTCAAACTTATGGCATTGATTACTAGGAGAGTTTTGCTCCTATTGCCAAACTCAACACCATAAAGGTCTTACTTTCCTTGGCAGTTGTTGGAGCTTGCTGTATTATTCTGAATAACTAGGATTCATAGTACAAGACCCCCTCAATGGAGGAAGGAGGGGGAAAAATGGCAAAATAGACTGAGTATCCTAGCTACTATACTGGGAAAACAGAATAGAACGGCAAATATCTAATGGTGACTAGGAAAATTGATGAACATTAAGGATAAAACCTTCCCTGACATTCGAGAGGTCAGCAGCTCTCCAAAACCATCCACATGCTCCTTGTCCCCACACTTATGCACGCAACCCTAGATAACCATCCCTCAGTCTTCGGGTTGGGCCTCCTTCTACCATATACTGCCCTTATCTCAGTGCCAGGCCCATCATTCGCCCCCTCTACAAGTTTCACCTTGTCCTCAAGGGGAAAGTGAGGAAACTGTTGTCTGATATGCTGCAGGTCCTCCCAAGTGTTCTCATAGTTCGGTAGATCTTGCCATTTAATCAGAACCTGTTGAGTGCTGTCGGTCATTGCCCTTACCCTCACTACATCTTATGGCTGAACCTGCAACTCATATTCTTCAGTCAGGAAATCCGCGAGTGGGTGTGCTGTTTCAGTGGCTAAAATCAACTTTTTGAGTTGTGAGACATGGAAGATAGGATGGATCCTGGCTGTTTCTGGCAGTTGCAGCTTGTAAGCCACCTTCCCGATCCTTTGAACAACTTCATACGGCCCATAATACCTGGGTGATAACTTCTCATGCTGGCGCTTGGCTAAATTTTTCAACTTGTAGGGCTGAATGCGCAAATAAACTTTATCACCCACAGCGAATTCCACATCCCTCCTCCTTTTATTAGCTTGCTGTTGCATTTTTGATTGGGCTTGCTTGAGGTGAGACTTGAGGAGGTGTAACACCTCATTGTGCTCCTTGATCTGCTCATTTACCCCTTTTGCCTTGCACCCATCCTCTTGCCACTTGAAAACAGTAGGATGGTCAGCCATAGAGGCCCCTAAAGGGGGTAGTGTCAATGGATCTGTCGTACGTTGTGTTGAACCAGAATTCTGCCCAGGGAAGCATCCTCACCCACCTCCTGGGACATTCCCCTGCAAAGCACCTCAAATATGTTTCCAAGCTTCGATTAACAACCTCGGTTTGGCCATCTGTCTGGGGGTGGTACCCTGAACTGTACTTCAAGGTTGTTCCTGACTGTTTAAATAGTTCGTGCTAGAATTGACTAACAAATACCCTGTCGCGGTCAAAGACAATTGATTTCGGAAACCCATGTAATTTCATCACTTCTTTAACAAAGATTTCAGCCACCTCACTAGCTGAGAAGGGGTGTGATAAGGGAATGAAATGGGCATACTTGGTAAGTCGGTCAACAACTACCATTATAGTATCAAAACTATTCGATTTCGGCAGCCCCACTATGAAGTCCATACTCACATCCTCCCAAACCTGTGAAGGGATCGGTAGTGGTTGCAGCAGCCCAGCTGGGCTAAGTGCCTCATACTTATTGCGTTGGCACACTTCACACCTTGATACTTGCTCTTGCACATGCTTTTTCATCCCTTCCCAGTACACCACTTCCGATAGCCTTTTATAAGTTCGCAAGTACCGAGAATGCCCTCTAATAGGTGAGTTGTGAAATTCAGATATTAAGGCGGCAATTTTGGGCGAATTTCGGGGCAAAACCAGTTTGTCTTGGTACATTAGACAACCATTTTTGATTGAGTATCCCACTGGCACCTCTTTTCCCAGGAGCATCCTCTGCCAAATGTCATATAGTTTTCCATCTTTGGCTATCTCAATTTCGAATTCCTCTACATCTGCATATTGCCACAGTGAGAATGCATTCAGAGCTGCCTCACAGCTGTCCCTTCTTGACAAGGCATCCGCAGCTCTGTTTTCCTTGCTCGGTTTGTAGTGTATTTCAAATTTATAGCCAATCAGCTTGGATACCCAACTTTTTTGATTAGGTGCAATAATCTGCTATTCTAGCAAATGCTTAAGAGCTTTCTGGTCAGTTCTGATAATGAAAGGCTTGGCAGTGATATGTTGCCACTTTTTTAGAGCCAAGACAATGGCTATTAGCTCCTTCTCATAAACCGAACTCCACCTGGCTCTGTTTGATAGTTGTTGACTGAAGTAGGCAATGGGTTTACCTCTCTGCATTAGCATTGCTCCCACTCCAGTGCCGCAGGCATTTGCCTCAATCTCAAAGGGAAGGTGGAAATCCGGCATAGACAGAACAGGAGCAG
The DNA here is from genome assembly GCF_004799145.2 of Neltuma alba. NCBI lineage: Eukaryota > Viridiplantae > Streptophyta > Magnoliopsida > Fabales > Fabaceae > Neltuma > Neltuma alba. Next base: position 19,164 of record NW_021635305.1, on the reverse strand, counting down.
ATACCATAGCTTTCTTGAGTTTCTCAAAAACAACCTGAGCCTTATTGCTCCATACAAAAAGCATTCTTCTTCAGTAACTTTGTAAGAGGGGCTGTGATTTTTCCATAGTCTCTGATGAACTTCCTATAATACCCAGTGAGTCCTAGAAAGCCTCTCAAACTTTTGATGTCTTTTGGAACGGGCCAAATGACCATGGCCTCAATTTTAGAGGGGTCAGCTGCACTTCTTGAGATTTATGACGAGCTCATGTTGCTGCAAGAGTGACAGAACCGTCTTCAAGTGTTCCAGATGCGATTGCTCGTCCTTGCTGTACACTAATATATCATAGAAAAAGACTAGAACGAATTTCCTCAAATGCTCTTTGAATATGTCATTCAGCAGTTATTGGAAAGTTGACGGGGCGTTAGTGAGCCCAAAGGGCATAACCAGGAACTCATAGTGGCCGTCATGAGTCCTAAATGCAGTCTTGTACTCATCCCCTGGTTTGATGCGGATCTGATGATAAGCAGATTTTAAATCCAATTTAGAAAAAACAGTCACATCTCCCAGTTCATCTAACAACTCATCTATGGCAGGGATTGGATACTTATCTGGTATGGTAATTTTGTTGAGGGCCCGGGAATCGACACAGAACTGCTAGCTACCATCTTTTTTCTTGACTAGGAGAACTGGACTTGAATATGGGCTACTACTGGGTCGGACAAGGCCAGCTTCTATTATTTCTTTTACCAATTTTTCAATCTCTGTTTTGTGGCTGTAAGCATATCGATAAGGACGAATATTAGGGGGGAGACGCCCTCTTTTATAGTAATGGAGTGGTCTTTGGTACGGTATGGCGGTAACCCCTTCCATGACTCACACACCTTTGGGTAACCCTGTAATAATTTCGGAATAGCCGGTTTGATCTCTTCTGCTGACTCCTGACTGTCACTACCTGGTAGGTTCATCGTTCAGATTTCCACTAAATACCCAGCGGTCTGCGAACGAGTCAAGGAAGGATCTCCTCGCAGACACACCTACTTCTTATCAAAACTCACCTTTATGGATAGTTGTCTCCAGTTAATACGAGTCTCTCCTAACGTTTCTAGCCATGCAATTCCCAGTACCATGTCGATGTTGGAAAGAGCAAAAGGGTAGAAGGTTTGCTTGACCTGAATTCCTTGCAAGTCTAACTCCACGTCCCTGCATTCTCCCTTGGTAATGGTTTTTCGGCCATCCCCTATTGTTACTGAGTAAGGTCGAGTAGGAGTGACACTCATGTTCACCTCCTTGATCAGCTTGTCGGATATAAATTATGGGTCGCCCCGCTATCTATGAGAATCACCACAGGTTTTGCTCCCAACAACCCCCGGACCTTCATGGTACGATGGCTGGAGAAACTGACCACCATGGCTTGGGATAACTCTATTGGAGCCATCGCCTTCCCCTCTGCCTCCTATACTAATTCTTCAAAATCATCCTCCCCAATTTTCCCTTCATCCTCTTCGTTAATAACCAATAGTCGGAATTGCTTGCCCTTATATCGGTGGCTCAGACTGTATTTCTCGTCACATTTAAAGCACATTCCCAGCTCTCTTCTTCGATTAATCTCTGCCTCTGAGAGTCGCCGCGACCTCTGCGTGTTACTGCTTCCCTCAAATTCCCAACAACATCAAAAGTACGGGCGGTAGGGGATGGAAGAGTGACCTTCGGGGCTTCTAGTTTTGGTATCTCCAGCGGGCTTGAAAATTTTTGGTAAGTGGGCTTGGAGTTGGGCCACTTCAATGGAGACCCACCTTTTAGATGTTGAGCCCGCTTCTCCTCTACCTTCTGCAAGCTGACATTTCGCCCTTCAACCTAGTACTCATTGTCCATGAGCTCCTTAAGGTTCCTGGGTTTCATTAGGCGGGCGTCTGCTTTGACTTCGTCCTTCAGCCCATTCAAAAACATTCCCATCAATGATTCCTCCGATATATCCAGCAGGGTCGCTACTAGTAACTCAAAGTTTTCCTTGAACTCCAACACACCCTTGGTCTGTCTCAACCCCGCAATGCGCTTATAGTTATCCCCATCTTGGCTGCAATGGAATTGCTCGACCACAGCTTTCTTGAATGCTTTCCAATTGCCAATGGATGCCTTAACTTCGGTCCATTGGAACCAGTTGACCGCTTTTCCTTCCAACCTAACCACAGCGGCATCAAGCTTCTCAGACTCGGGTACTCCGTTGATGATAAAGTAGCGTTCCATCCTACAAATCCAGCCCATCGCGTCCTCCCCATCAGACAGAGGCATCTCGAGCTTCTGGTACTTTTGGACATCCTTCTCAGTACCCTTCTTCTCCCTTTCACTCACCTCCTTGGCCTCTAAGTTGACGGGTTCAGTAATTTCCTCTTCATGGTGGTGTCTGGTATCCCTCCCCGTGGGGCGAGCAAGGTCCTGAAGTAGGGCCAGCATAGTCGCGTTTTACTCTTGAAGCTGAGCCAAGATTTTCTACATTGAGGCGCGTTCCTCCCGTGCTTCCACATTAGCTCTCTGAAACTCACCAATGACTCTCTCCACATTCTCTAGTCTGTTTTCCATTCTCGTTCCCACCATACCTGGATGATCGGCTCTGATACCAGATTGTTGGAGCTCGCTGTATTATTCTGAATAACCAAGATTCACAGTAGAAGACCCCCTCAATGGAGGAAGGAGGGGGAAAAATGGCAAAATAGACTGAGTATCCTAGCTACCTATACTGGGAAAACAGAATAAAACGGCAAATATCTAATGGTGACTAGGAAAATTGATGAACAGTAAGGATAAAACCTTCCCTGACATTCGAGAGGTCAACAGCTCTCCAAAACCATCCACATGCTCCCTGTCCACACCCTTACGCACGCAACCCTAGATAACCGTCCCTCAGTCTTTGGGCTTGGGCCTCCTTCTACCATATACTGCCCTTATCTCAGTGCCAGGCCTATCAACAGCTAACCTAGATTGGCCGCTTCATCAACTAGATGTTAAAAGCGCTTTCTTAAATGATGATCTTGAAGAGGAGGTATACATGGAGACTCCTTTAGGGTTGAGAACTTTCAACAACTCCCCCAAGGTTTGTAGGCTTTACAAGTGTTTGTATAGATCAAAGCAATCACCTAGGGCATGGTTTTAACATTTTACCAGAGCTATTAAATTGTGGGGATGCAAACAAAGCCAAGCAGATCACATTTTGTTTATTAAGTGTTATGGAGATAGAATAACTACTCTCTTTGTTTATGTTGATGATATAATGCTAACAGGGAATGATGCTGAAGAGATTGCAAGGCTGAAGAAAAACTTGGCAATTGAATTTGAGATCAAAGAACTTGGGTCCCTAGGATATTTTTTGGGCATGGGAGTGGGGAATTAGTGTGTCTTAGCGCAAATACACCCTAGACCTACTAAAGGAGACGAGGGTGTTGGGAGCCAAACCTGCAAATTACCCAATGGAACTCAATCAAAAATGGACCATTAGACTTGATGGCACAACAATAAATGAGGAGAGATATCAGAAGCTAATAGGAAAACTAATTTATTTGTCTCACACAAGGCTTAACATATGCTATCTAGTCAGTGTAGCGAGTCAATTGTCAAGTAGCTCTTAGAAGACAGCTGTCTACAAGATTCTCAAATGTCTAAAAAAAGACCTCAGGGCAAGGATTATTCTTTGCAAAAAGGGACATTAGAAGCATTGAGTTGTTTATCGATGCAGATTAGGGAGGCTTCAAAACTAACTGGAGACCCATTATAGGGTATTGCTCCCATATATTGGGTAACTTAGTGACTTGGAGAAGCAAGAAACAACTAGTAGCATTTTGAATTTCTGCTGAATTTGAATATAGAGCACTAGTTTTAGGGATTTGTGAAGGGATGTGGCTGGTTAGGTTGTTGAAGGAACTGCAGATTGGAATTAATGATCCTATTAGGTCTGGTGTGATGATGTTTGAGCTATTAACATAGCAAACAATCCTGTACGTCATGATTGTATGAAGCATGTAGAGATTGACCGTCACTTTATTAAGGATAAATAGAGGCTAAGATGATAGATTTATCCTATATTCCTTCTAGGCACCAGATAGCAAATGTCATGACTAAGTCCCTCGCTTGGGAAAAATTTGAAGCTTTCATAGGCAAGTTGGGAATGATTGACATGTATTCACCAGCTTGAATGGAGTGTTGGAAGTATGGGTAGTAGACCTAGTTTTCTCTTTATAGATAGGATTGTTATCTCCTAGAATCATGCTAAGCTTTATTGAGTTTTATTATAATTTATTTCTGATTATATTCACTGAGATTATAGGAGGAGTTTAAGGGATTAGATTAGATCTGATTCTCTCCTTTTCCTATATATGTAACACTTTTCTATCAATGAAATTATCAAGAGCTGTTACCGCAAATTATTTCATGAATGTTGCAGATTCCCTCCCCCCCCGGGCCAAAAAAAAAACATGAAATGATTGAGGAAAATAATTGGAAACTTGAAATCTGAAGAAAATAAAAAAGAGGAAAGGAGAAATTAGCTGAGTAATTGATGCTCAGCTTCAAAGCTTTATTTGATGTATTTGCTTAATACATATAGAGAAGTACAAGATAAAACCTAAAGTTAAATCCTAATGTCTTGAAATTCGAGTTTAAATCGAGATAAAAACGCATCCTATCTAATATAATTAATTCTAATTTAAATGATGCATAAAATAATTAATAAAGCACTAAATAATAACCTAACTAATTGGACCCTCCTAAGTGGGCTTAGGCCAAAAAAAACAAAAAGAAAAAAAAGAAAAAAAGAAAGAAGTAAGGAAATAAAAAGATTTAGTCATGTTTTTCTATTTTGTAGTCTTTTAAAATATCCCTATAGATGGGAATAATCAGCTGCTACTCTCAGCACAATCTAAAAGGGTTATATTTAAATTGGACGCATTTCTGCTGCTTTGGATTTGAAGGATTGAAGGAATAGGGAAAATGGGACTCTGATTATTATTAATCCTTGAATAAAGCTTTGAGTACAATGGATATAGATAAGCGAAAGACCTAAGCGAATAAGCTAACCCTAGAATCTTTTCTAATCCTAGATTAAAGATGACAAAACACTGTATAAAATAGACAGAAATATTGATTAGTTAGCTGATATTAAACTTGTGCTTCTTAACAGGATCAATAAATCTCTGTTTTGTAGATATTCAACGTCTATTTTGAGTTGTGGGTAGCTGCTCCATATTCACTGATATTAATAACGTTAATGCCTCATGGTTGACCTAGTAAGTACATAAATAGTATTTATTGTTATTAGGCAGCATCGTGGGGAGTAAATACATTAGACATATCTCATGTAATCTTTTTCTTTATCTTGCGCAATCCCCTCTTCCTCTTTCTTCTGTACATGTTGTACATACTCCTTTGATCTATAGATGAAGATTTTCAGTGCTAATCTATGTGCCTTATATCATTACTACTACATACTCGATGTGTGAATTATTTAGTGAAATTATTAACAAATGTGTTAACAACGGAGTGTCTTATATTCTTTTCCAGTCTCTTAAAACATCACTGTAGATTGGAAGATTCAACTACTTTTCTTATGCGATCTAAAATATAATTAGTTTAATTAGATTGGACCAGAGAAGAATTGACATCTCTATTCGTTTTGCTCTATTTCCCTAGCCTGATTCTTTGTATTGCTGCTTGAATTGTTGGTAAATTTGTATTGCTTCATCCTTCTGCTTTACTTTCTTCAGCTGATTAATGAAACACTGGGATTTATTTTATGGTAGTTATGAATTCTATCCTCTTCATGGTCAATTTTTTTTTTTTTTAATAAGTTGTGTGTAGTTGGTGTATTGTGACTGCATACTTATGCTTGCACTATATAGCAAAATTATAAAGAATTTGTGTTCTAGCACTACTGAGTACTGAAGTTGTGCTAAATAATTGGTCTAGTGGTTCTGTTCAGTGGGAGACCAAACTGGAAGGACGGGTTGAATGTTCTGCAGCAATTGTTTGCGACTTTTCCCAGGTTGGTTTTTATATGTCAACATATCAGGTCACTTTATTGCATGGACTTATAGATTCTATCCATTTGTTCTAACATATGGTATCTCTCCAGGTGGTTGTTGGATGTTATAGGGGGAAAATTTATTTTCTTGATTTTTCCAATGGAAACACTTATTGGAGTTTTCAAACATCTGGAGAGGTATCTAGTTTCAATGCTGGATCAAATTGCCTTTTCTTTTTTGTTTGATGTTTCTTAGCTTATCTTTAAAGTTTCAAGCATATCACAGGCATGATTTTTATTTAGAATGTAGGCCCTATGCTTGATTAGATGAATTTCATGCTAAGTCACTGCAAAGACAAACTATGCCTGGGAATGCAGTAATGTAAAGAACAGGAGAAATAAAGTATGTTATGTTGCTTTTAGAACACGGAACAAGCAAATGAATTGACAAAAGTAATACATTTATAGTCGCACGCTTATATAATGATAATATTGTTAAAAGTAAAACTAGGAAGATCCACCTTGTCTCGTTTTCTACTTTTCTTCTGATTCTCTCGTAGATGTTTTAATGGAACCTCTCTTCGTTCACTCTCCCAGATGCGATTTCTTCTTGATTATCATTTTTCACCAAGACCACATCAGTCCAAATTAAAATTATATATTGATTACGTTTTAAACCTCTACATTTTCTTAAAGAATACAGAAGTGGGATGAAAGAGGTATGAAGGGGGAAGAGAAGAGAGAGAGATCAGAACCGGCTTAGTTTGAGCAAAAGCAACAGCATAGCATATTCTGAATCCCAAGTCCCTATTTGTGCTCAACCTAGGCAAACTGTCATCAACACAAACTGAACCTAACTAATGTATGACTAACAAAACTAATTCTTGTGTTCATTATTATTTACATTGCAAATAGTCCTTAGTGTGATTGGCCTTTTGACAATGATTATACAAACTTTTACTTCTTTTCAAGTTATTATTCTTTGTTGGTGGTCTGGAACTGTTATAGGTGTTTTTGGAAGTTCGACAACATGGTAGCCCAGCACAAGCATAGTTCTTTCCACTGCTGCTAGGCATTCCTTGCTAGGTCTTATTCCTACTTTCTTTTCTTCTGACTCTAGAAAAAACAGCTTTTAAAGTTGGAAGAGGTCTAATGGCAAGAATCCTTACCTGAACATCATCAAAACTCATTCAGCTTCATCAGGAATTTGTAGATATGCGTCTTTTCTAAAATCTTTACCTATCATTCAATATCTTCAGCTCAGCTCCAGATGTGTATCTCCAAATGGTCCCGTTGCTTCCAAAATTTAGACAATTTATTAAAATGCTGTCATTGGCTTTTTCCCTTGTTTTACCTCATGAATAGCACATTTGATCTCAAATATCTTTACTGCACTTTCTTGGGTTGAATGTGCTTTTGCAGCAGCTTCCCAAATTTCAACAATTGTTTCATTTTGCATGGAGGTCCCACTGATGTGTCGCTCGATAGAGTTGGACAGCCATGCCATTACTTGATTATTCCTAGCCTTCCATGTTTTATATTTCAGATCAGTTGAGCCTAGCATTTTTGTCATTGGTCAAGTACCTTACTTTCCCACGCAAGTGTACTTAGTCACATACCACTCCAAAGTGGGTAGTTGTCCTTGTTGGGTTTATGGCCCGTAATGTTGCCCCTTGATTTTCATTGTTAGCATTGCGATTTGGGTGTGTCGTTGGCAGGATTATAGTTGTCCAAATATAAAATCTATGTTTAGGCTTAGTTAAGGTGTTAGAAGAGTAGTTCTGCTATGGGATGATAACAATGAGCCTTATCCTACTAGGTGGAGTTAACTACACAGATCGTATGGCATCATTGGACTCTATTAACAAACAAATTTTTTGATATATTACTAACCAAAAGGTCCCGCTAATAACTTCATTGAGTGTTTGTTTGGTTTTTCTCTACCCCTGTTTAGAGGATTCTGTATTGCTTGATTTGCCCTCTTTACCAATGTATCCAGTAGTCTTCTTTGTATGTGTCTAAAGAACCTCAAATGATTTTCTACAATTGCTCTATAATAGACACCGCTCTAACTCATCCTCATTTATGTTCAATATGAATCTTATCATTTTTTTGTATGATAATACATTCATCTCAAATACCTCCACTTTATACCATTAAAAGTTTCTTTACTAATCTGGGTAGATTCTGCTGGCAAAAACAGAAATTTTTGGCCAAAGTAGAGGAAGGAGGACTCTCGGAAGTAACAATACCACTGATTAATTGTATTGGAATAGTCACATTCTTCAGATGTGCATGATGGCAAAAGTGCTTAAGTATTATTGAGATGTAAAACTATTGGGAGCAATTGAGAATTACCATTTAAAATGATGAAGACATAATTTCTCTTCTCCCTTGTGATCAAAACACCATAATGGCAAGGGCTCTGCTATCGTGTAGAATACAGGGCTGAATTTTAAAAAGAGAAAGGATTACAAGAACTTTGATCCGCAAACTATGCAGTACAAGCACTGTATATTTTCTTCCCAAAATGCTAGATAAACCAAGATACATAACTGAGGGACTATCATCAAGTGTTATAATGTGATATTTTAATCCCTTAAATTCAAAACCTAATTGATATTAAGTAATGACAGAAAGGTAAAATGAAATAATTGTAATATAAGTGGACCTAATAAATAAGGAATAGATTATCTATATTACATTTTTAACTCTGTATATTCAATTTTAAAATTTTGTGCATTTTGCTACATCAAATATTCAGTTCAATCAAAGAAATTCTTATTAGTGAAATGATGAAAAATGTTTGACTTTGAAAATATACCAGTGTTTCTTCATTCTATTTCATACTTTTGTTCATCGTATTACATTGTTAATGGCAATGTAAAATAGTCACGTGCTCGTTTATTTGACCCACTCTTTCTATTATTGTGAAGGTGAAATCACAGCCAGTTGTAGATACAAGTAGGCAATTGATATGGTAATTTTCTGCACTTCTCAATGATAATCTAGTGATCGCATATGTTTTGCATAATGCTTTGTATATGATTTGCTTCATGGGCATGTTGATTTATTACGTAGATTTGACCAAACAGTTTGCAAACTTTGCTTAATCTTGGAACAGTAAAGGTGAAATTGAAATTTTTCCAGTATATGAAGTAGGCTTCAAAGTCTTCATTCTTTCTACCTAACACTACATTTTAGGGCTAGATCTATAAAAGAAGGCCCAAACAGGGGAGGCAGGCCAAAGTCAGGGGCATATTGGGAACTAGGGAGCCTAACGATCATCTAACAATGTCAGGGTGGTGGAACGCTTGAAATAAAAGTAGCATGAGCAACGTAGGAGGTAGACAGGGTGATTGGTTTATGGGAGAGGTCATGGTCTCTCGAAAACCAGTGACAGTGTGCTGTTTATTTCATTTTCAGTTTCTTTTTGTTTTGTTTCATTATCTAGTGTAGTTGTCATAATTTCGTTGAAGTTGTTGAAGCAGCGTCAATTGGTTATTAATCTAAAAAGTGTGTGCTTGGGCAAAGTTAGATAGAATACCAGGCCATATAATTTCTGTTGAAGGCGTTTAAGCAGATCCCTCCAAAATCACAGCTATGGTGCAGTGGTCTAAGCCCCAAAATTTGAAGGCTTTAAGAGGATTTTTGGGCTTGATAGGGTACTACAGAAAGTTTGTCAAGGGACACAGTCGAATTACAGCTCCACTACCCCAATTTCTTGAGAAATATTCATTCAGTGGGGTGAGAAGACACAAGAGGCATTTGAAGAACTCGAAGTTGCCATGACCATTTGAAGAATTTCGGTATATTGAAATCTGGTATATTCACATTCTCTGAGCCTTGGGATTAAATAGATTACAAGAGGGAAATCCTCAACAATAAATCAGGAAATTTGAGACCCAATATCCCATCAATACTCTCCTGCTATCCTAACCGAAATTTTCTCCTACGAATCAGTCTAAATCAGAATTTTACATAGTGTATTTACATAATTACCACACTCCCTCTCCAGTTGGATCATAGATATTTATCATGTTCAACTTCCCTACAAACTTTTCAAACACTTCTTCCGGTAAGCCTTTGGTAAGTATATCAGCAAGCTGTAACTTTGTGGGTACATAGGAGAGACAGATTATTCCTTCTTCCACCTTTTCTCTAATGAAGTGGCGATCCACTTCAACATGTTTGGTCCTGCTGTGCTTTACAAGATTCAGTGCCATATTAAGAGCTGCCTTGTTGTCATAGAAGAGTCTCAAAGGAGAGTCTATCTGTATTTGTGCTTCATCTGCTACTCGCTTCAGCCATAGCCCCTCCATGATTCCTTGGGCCAAGGCTTGTAGTTCTGATTCTGCACTACTTTTTGCCACAACTTGTTGTTTCTTACCTTGCCAAGTAACTAAATTCCCCCATATGAAGGTGTAGTATCCTGAAGTTGATCTGCTGTCCTCCTATGAACCAGTCCAGTCAGCATCTGTATAGATTTCAATAGTTCTCAGATTGCTCTTCTTGAAGAACAGCCCTTGGCCGGGTGTACCTTTTAAATACCTGAGTATTTTATAAGCTGCATCCATATGTTTTTTCTTTGTAGAATGCATATGTTGGCTAGCTACACTTACTGCAAATGCAATGTTAGGACGAGTATGTGAGAGATAAATGAGTTTTCCCACTAGTCGTTGATATTGGCCTTTGTTTGCAGCAACTTCATCCTTTTCTTGTTTCTTCCTTTTTGCAGCTTCTCTTTCGGTTTTAGTAGCTTGTTCATTTTTTCTAATCTATTGATGGGAACTCTGCTTGGTCTGCATCCAAGCATTCCAGTTTCCTTGAGTAAATCTAGGATATAATTTTGTTGAGAGGCATATATTCCCTCTTTAGATCTTGCTACTTCCATCCCTAGAAAATGTTTCAGTTTTCCAAGGTCCTTAACTTCAAATTCCTTGTTCAAGGCTACCTTTATACGGTCTATCTCCTTAACATCATTCCTAGTGACTATGATATCATCAACATACACAATAAGGATGGTTATTAACTTTTCATTCCTCATGACAAACATAGTGTGATCAGATAAACTTTGTTTGTATCACTCAGCCTTAAGAATAGTGGAGAATCTGTCAAACCAAGCTCTTGGTGACTGTTTTAGCCCATAGATGGATTTTTTAAGTTTGCATTCCTGGTGTCTTTTTCCTTCATCAAAACTTGGTGGAAGTGTCAAGCATACTTCCTCTTTGAGATCACCATTGAGAAAGGCGTTCTTGATGTCGAGTTGCTCAAGTGGCCAATCCAAATTTGCTGCGATTGAAAGTGAAACTCTAATGGTGTTAAGTTTTGCTACAGGGGCAAAATTTTCATTGTAATCAATCCCGTTTGTCTAGGTAAACCGTTGGCAACTAATCTGGCTTTGAACTTGTTTAATGTACCATCTGCATTATATTTTGGGGTGAAGACCCACTTGTAGCCCACTGGTTTCTTTCCCCTTGGTAGGTCTACAATTTCCCAAGTACCATTCTTCTCCAGGGCCCTCATTTCTTCTGACACTGCAGCTTTCCATTTAGGAATCTCAAATGCCTCATACACATTGTTAGGTACTTTAATATTCTTAAGACTAGTCACAAAATTATAGTAATTTCAAGAAAGAGCAGCATAGGATACATACTTCTGAATAGGGTGCTTGGTGCAAGTATGAGGCTCTTTTCGCAAGGCAATGGGTCTGTCAAGATTATCATTCACATTAGCTGGAGGATTCACATTATCATGGACTTCTATAGGATCCATCACTGGGTTGGAGATCGGCACTTCTTCAGAGCAAGGACGGTCATTTGTAGTAGTATTCCGTCGTGAGTAAGTCTTGCCCCATTTCTGTCGAGTACTAGTACTAGATGGCACATTGATAGGTAGGTTAGTGGGAGGTATAGGTTCGGGTGTGCACTCTATAGACTGAAATTCACTCTGACTCTCCCCCTGAATTGAAGACTGAGGGTGAGAGACGGTGACATCACGACTCACAAATAGAAGGTGAGAGACAGGATCATAGCCCCTGTAGCCTTTTTGGAAGTTAGAGCAATTGAGGAAGACACATTTGAGGGGCACGGGGATCTAGCTTAGAAGAAGGATGATGAATGTGAACATAGACAAGGCACCCAAAGATACGAAGAAGAAGTGTAGAATCGAGATGAGAAACACTCCCATTTTGCGAAGTTCATCAAGCGGGGAAGTATAGGAAAACACACTGCTGGGAAGGCGATTAATGAGGTGTGTGGTAGTGAGAATGGCATTCCCTCAAAAGTATTTAAGGACATTATGAGTATAGAGAAGGGCACGGGTAACTTCAAGGAGATGTTTATTCTTATGTTCAGCAATCCTATTTTGTTGTGGACTATGAGGGCAGCTACTCTTGTGAACAATGCCATGTTGGGTGAGAAAGGTGCCAAAGGTGTGATTAGAGTACCCAGTTCTATTATCAGTGTGAAGAACTCGGATTGTTGTGTTGAATTGAGTCTTGACATAATTAAAGAATTCAATAAAGATGTTGCAAACATCAGTTTTATTCTTAACGAGGTACACCCAAGTCATCCGCGTGTGATCATCGATGAACGTGACAGAATATTTGGAATGTGTTCGATTTGGAATTATTGATGGGCCCCACACGTCACTATGAATGATTGAAAAAGGTCGGGAAGCCTTATAAACAGTCGGAGAAAAAGTAATACGATGATGTTTAGCTAACTCAGACTTCACAATGAAAACGAGAATCTTTATTGGATGAAAAATTGGGAAACAATTTTTGTAAATAGGAAAAACTAGGATGACCTAGCCTTTTATGCCATAACAAAAGGTTATTATCATCAGAAGCAAAAACAGAGTTCCTGATTCTAGAGCATAATGCAGTCACGGTAGAAACATCTAGATAGTAAAGTCGAAAGTAGATTACAAGCCAAGTGAGGAACACGTAAAACAGAATCAAGGTGTAGTGATTTCGAAATATTGATAGAACCAACTCTAGCAATTAGAGCAGGCAGACCAGTGCAGTGGCAGTGGTAATCTTCTTCTTCCCTACTAAAGGTTTATAGGAAACAAACATTTCTGCTTCTGAGGTCATGTGGTCAGGGGTACCAGTGTCAACAATCCACTTTGAAGAAGGAAGAGAAGTATGCAAAGCAACCTTGGATGTACCTTTATGAACCATGGAGGCAAAAGCTACAGGCTTCTATTCGGCTTGCAAAGTTTTAAAAACCTCCATGAGTTGAGTCATTTGTTTTGCTGAAGACAGGAGCTGGGGAATCAGCCTCTTATGTAGCTTGGTGGGCTCAAGCTTTACCTTTACGGGGCTTCCAATCAGCTGGTTTGTCGTGTAGGTCCCAACATCTGTCACGAGTGTGACCTACCTTGTGGCAATGGTCACACGTGGGTCGGTTTCGTCCAGGAGTAGCAAGGTCATGCCCCTTCCTAACAAAGGTAGAGGAATTAGAGGAAGTCGGTCTTGGTTCAAGAAGCATGATTTGTCACCAAGACTCCTCTCGTCGAACAACAGACTGGACCTCTAATGGGGAAGCTAGAGACGTATGACTTAAGATGTGGCCACGGACATCATCAAATACAGTATTTAGGCCAGCTAGAAAGAGCAGAACACGTTTGGTGTCAACATTCCATTTGTGATGAGCAGCATCAGCAGAAGAGGTCCAAACTTCCCTCAGTTAAGAGATCCAATTCCTGCCATGGAGCAACCAATTCAAGCCAGTACTCCATAACGCTTCGTGGGCCTTGTTCACATCGCCAGATATGGTGTTGAAGATCAAAGAGGCAAGAGTGATCCTTCCCATCTGAATAGGAATCGCGCACAGCATCCCAAATTTCTTTCACAGTGGGCAGATACATGAAGTTGCGTTTGAGTTGGCGGGACACTGTATTGATTAACCAAGAGGAGATGAGAGAATTGTCAATTTTCCATTGGGTCACTACGGCAGACGACTTGTTGGAGGGCATCACTGCTTCATCAGTTAGATAACCCAACTTTTCGTGACCGCTAATGGCGAGTTGAATGGCTTGAGCCCAATCATGATAATTGGTGAATGTGAGTTTCTCCGAGACATTGGATATTGAAGAACCATCGAAACCAGAACTCAACCCGTGGGGAGTTCGGGTTTTCAAACTGTCGGACCCATCAAGAGAAGATGCCATGGTTTGAGGCTTCTTGAGTCACTAGAAACACAGACCGAATCAGACAGAGGAGGAAAGAAAACCGAGTGCCAGGTGCTTTGTCAAGGCAAGATACTTACTTGGAGCTTAGGTACTCTTACTTTGGCAATATGATGGCATTATAGAACTAAAACATGAGATTTACAGGATGAAGGGCTCAAAGAAATAATGCAGCAGTTTATGCAAGGCTAGGAGGGACCAAAAGGGTATGCCATGAGAAATGAAGTCGTGTTTTATAAAGGAAAGCAAGTGCTGCCGCGTCACTCCTCCAAGACAATTGAGCTTATCAAGCAGTTCCATGATTCCCCTCTTGGAGGGCACTTGGGTTACTTAAGAACATGGTTATCAAATCAGGATACGAATCGTGAATTAGAAAACCGGTTTTTTGAATCTTGAATTGTGTACAATTCATGAACAATTATTAAGGATGATATATAAGTAATTTTTATATAAGAAAATATCAAAAGTTTGTAGATATTAGGTGCTATACGCCTCCTAAAAAAAAAAAAAAAGAGAGCCAACATATGAAATTTCAAACCCAAGTGGTCCCTAAAGTCAGTTCAAAAATCAAAATTCTAACTTCAAAAGACAAGAGTCACTAAACATAAAATTCAATCAATCATTCATCATCTCCAAGATTAATGTCACTTAATTCGTGATTATCATCCATTAACAATGTCACTTCTTCATCACCTTCTTCCCTCCTCCCCATCTTCAACATTATCTTTATTCTTATTCTCTTGCCTTACTATAGATTTTCCTTTGCATGATAGTATATATTCAATTTTCTTGGACCTAGGAAAAAACCATGATGGTGTATATTTAGATATAAATCAACTTAAGTTTAGTTTTAAAATATTATATCTCTCTTTTTTGCTTCAAGCTCCTTCATCAAGAGTGAAACTCTCATGTATATCTATCATATCCATGATCATCCACTGGTAAGTATGGATTTTCTTTTTCAGTGATCAACTCATCATCAGATTCAACATATGATAAACAGATTGGATCATATGTCTCGTTTTTTTTCCCCTCTAATTTTCTGTCTCATCTCAAGTTGAAAGTTGACAAATACAAGTGCTTGTTGTTCTAAGTGATTTCTTTGCTTAGTATGCATTTGATTAAATGTGCTTCAATTTCTTTCACATCCAGTAGCACTACGTATGAGACTCAAAATTCTCATAACTATTTTTTATAACTCCTTCCTTTTCCTCCATAACCTTCCTACCAAAGAGCTAAAAAAAAAAAAAGAAATAATTAGGAATGTTTTGTCAAATTCATATTTATTATTAGGATTAAAAATTAAATTCCTATAAATAGTATAAGACTAGAAAACGATACTGGGTTGCTTTTTTGTCTCTAGTATCTATTGCCATGCTCCTTCCAAAAAGCTTCTTAGCAGACTTAAACGTCTCAAGTTGTTGTTCAACTAAAGATCTTGTCTTTCTATTTGAAATCATTCTCTCAATAGTTTCATATAAACCAAAATAAACTTCTCTATCCATTTTAAATTTTTCATCATAATGAAACTTAAGAAAACAATGAATAAGTTATGTTTTTCTAACATACAATTAAATTAGTAAACAATAAATATTTAAATTTTGAAGTGTGTAAAACTTACTTAGGATTAAAAAGTAGGTAGCTACATGGTAGGGGTCTATATAGCTGTAAATTTCAACAAGTAACAATTGTCTTCCACAGCTTTTTATACTTTGATTCCTTCTTTTGAAAATTGTTAGCATTCTCTTCTATGGCTCTATGCATTACTTCATAAATATATAGCAGGTCTAGAGTCACCATCTATAAGTCTCAAAACTTTGACAAGCGGACTCACACACTTTAAGCAATATCTGATGAAACACCAAAATCTAGAATCCCTAAAAGCCATGTCCACTACTTGCTTACCCTCACTTTTATGTCCAAATAGCTAGACACCCAATCATTTGAAGCAAACATGGTTCGAAGAGCATTCTTTTGTTGCAATATGCAACTTAAAGTAAGATATGCTGTTGCAAATTTTGTCACTGTCAGTCTGGCGAATTATCTTCACTTGGAATACTTTCTAAACATTTTAAGGATGTGACACTTGCCAATGAAATAAATATGAATCTTTGAGTTCAGCTGGGTTGTTACAACCTCGTTTGATCCCACAAGCTACATGTGAGGATCTTAGCATGGATTTTATAGGAGGGATGTCTAAAAGCAGTCGCTATGACAACATACTGGTGGTGGTGGTAGACTGGTTCATAAATATGCCCACTTTGTTCCCTTGTCACATCCTTATGATGTAAAAACAGTAGCTGAGGTGTTCTTGGGGAAATCGTAAGGTTACATGGCTTTCCTAGCACTATTGTGATTGATTGAGATAGGGTATTCATCAGTCAGTTCTTGAAAGAGTTGTTTAGCATGGCTCGAAGTACACTTAAATATAGTTCTTATCATTTGGAGACCAATAGGCAAATGGAAGTGGCAAACCGAAGCTTAGAGATTTATTTGAGGTGTTTTGCTGGAAATACGCATAAGAAATGATCTAAGATGTATTGTGCTGAATATTGGGATAATACTACTTATAATGAAACAACCAGGATGGCACCATTCAAGGCTCTATATGGGAGGGACCTGAGATCAACCTTCAAGGGTGCAAGAAGTGGACCAGTAATTACAAGAGAGGAATGCTATCCTAGAGGAGCGTAAAGAATAGTTGCAAACGGCACAAGTTCAAATGAAGAACCAGGCTGATAACCACCGTAGAGAGGACACTTTTGAGGTATGAGATGTTATTTACCTCAGGTTGAAACCATATCAAGTCAAATCACTTGCTACGAGGTCTAATGAGAAGTTGTCTCCACATTACTATGGGTCGTATCGGTTTCTATAAAAAATTGGAGAAGCTGCTTAATAGTTGGAGCTCCTACCTACTGCCAAAATTCACAATGTATTTCTGTGTGTCCCAATTAAAGACAGCCCTCAAAGTTACTACTACAGCTCAACTATTACTAGAAGGGCTAACTAAAGAATTGGAATTGTAAGTGCAACTAGAGCTAGTCAAGCAGATGTGCAGAAAAAGGGATGAAATTTTACAACTTCTCATTAAATGGAAGAATCTGCCTGACTAGTGGGTAACTTGAATAATTCTTCCGTAATTCTCATTGATGAATTTAGTTAGATATATGCACAAAAATAATGGAATCAAGGCCAAGATAAATGGGCAGGATTCATAGGAATTACAATAAAGAGAAAGAGAGAATCAGATTACAATCAAATCTCCTAATAATATTTACAACTAATTCCTATAATTTCTCCTATAATCAGCTATATTATCCCCCTCAAGTTGAAATATAGATGTTGATCATGCCAACTTGCCAATGAAGTGTTCGAATTTTCCTCGGGCTAGTCTTTTTGTAAAAGCATCTATTGTCTATTCTTTTGATGGTATGGATCTGAGAACAATTACCCCATCATCAATCTTCTCTCTTACAAAGTGCTTGTCTCTCTCAACATGCTTCATGTGATCATATTGAACAGGGTTATGAGAGATATTGATGGCTGCCATGTTGTCTGAGTAGAGTTTAATAGGTAGATTTACAATCATCTTGAGCTCCTTGAGTACTCATTTTACCGATTACCTTCATAGTTCTCGAGTGCTATCACTCTAAACTCTGCTTCAGCGCTGCTACTTCCTACCACACTTTGGTTCTTTTATGCCATGTGACTAGGTTACCCCAAACAAACGTGAAGTATCCAGATGTTTTCTATCATTTTGATCACGTACCTAATCAGCATTTGTAAACATTTCTATCTTCCTCTTGACTATCTTTTTGAATAAGAGACCATGCCCTGGTGATTTGGATGATTTTGTTTAGGGTCATGGGAATGTCGACTTAGGACACTCATTGCAAATGTAGTGTCAAGTCGAGCGGGTGACAAGTAGATTAATTTTCCCACCATGCACTGATATCTTCCTAAGGCTATATAACCTGAATAGGGGAATTGCTAGGCTTGCAACCCATAATATCTATCTCTTCTAGGAGGTCTAGAATAACTTACTCTGTGATATACAGATTTCTTTTCTTTGATTTGCGAGGAAATATTTCATTTCTTTGATCAATGTCTACTAGATCATCTTTTGTGAGAAAAATATCATCTACAGATATTGCTAGGACTACGATTTTTCCACTAAGACGTCTGAAAAACATAATATGATCACTTTGCCCTGTACATAGCCTTGAGCTTTTAATGCTCGTGTAAATCTTTCAAACCATGCTTAGGGAGACTGCTTCAACTCGTATAGTAACTTGCTTAATTTGAACACTTGATTTGCCCTCTTGCTCGGAATCATAGAGGCAGCTTCATGTATACCTTTTCTTTCAACTCCCTATTCATCTAATGTAATGGCCAATCTAGATTTGCTGCTAAGGACAAAAGGATTTTAATGATGTTCAATTTTGCTACTAGTGCGAATCTCTCAATATAAATCTATGCCATGAACCTGGCAGAAACCCTTTACCACCAATCTTGCCTTGTAAATGTCAAGGCTCCCATATGCTTTGTACTTTAGGGTAAACACCCATTTACACCTTACTTGTTGCTTTCTCTTAGGCAGATCAACGACATGCCAAGTGCTATTGGCTTCCAGGGCTTTCATCTCTTCCATAACAGCCTGTCTCTATTATGAACTACCTAGAGCTTCATTTATGTTGTTGGGAATTCTGATCCTGTGCAGGTGAGAAACAAAGGCACAATATTTTGATGAAAGGGCCTAATAAGAGATAAACCTTTCAATAGGCAGTCTGGTACATGATCCGGGTTGTTTTCATACTATAGTTGGCAAATCAAGGTCATCATGTACTTGCTTTTATCCACCATCTTCTACTTTTCCTAGGCCTGCCTCTTGTCCCAACTCTTTGAGTATATTAATCGTCTGAGGGCCTCTAGTGGTGTCTCCTTGTATAGATTTGAATAGATTGATTAGTGTCTCC
>NW_021635304.1:0-33190 GCF_004799145.2 Neltuma alba | reverse complement strand
TGGAGCTCGCTGTATTATTCTGAATAACCAAGATTCACAGTAGAAGACCCCCTCAATGGAGGAAGGAGGGGGAAAAATGGCAAAATAGAGAGTATCCTAGCTACTATACTGGGAAAACAGAATAAAACGGCAAATATCTAATGGTGACTAGGAAAATTGATGAACAGTAAGGATAAAACCTTCCCTGACATTCGAGAGGTCAGCAGCTCTCCAAAACCATCCACATGCTCCTGTCCCCACACTTATGCACGCAACCCTAGATAACCGTCCCTCAGTCTTCGGGTTGGCCTCCTTCTACCATATACTGCCCTTATCTCAGTGCCAGGCCTATCAGCAGCTAACCTAAATTGCCGCTTCATCAACTAGATGTTAAAAGCGCTTTCTTAAATGATGATCTTGAAGAGGAGGTATACATGGAGACTCCTTAGGGTTGAGAACTTTCAACAACTCCCCCAAGGTTGTAGGCTTTACACGTGTTTGTATAGATCAAAGCAATCACCTAGGGCATGGTTTTAACATTTTACCAGAGCTATTAAATTGTGGGGATGCAAACAAAGCCAAGCAGATCACATTTTGTTTATTAAGTGTTATGGAGATAGAATAACTACTCTCTTTGTTTATGTTGATGATATAATGCTAACAGGGAATGATGCTGAAGAGATTGCAAGGCTGAAGAAAAACTTGGCAATTGAATTTGAGATCAAAGAACTTGGGTCCCTAGGATATTTTTTGGGCATGGGAGTGGGGAATTAGTGTGTCTTAGCGCAAATACACCCTAGACCTACTAAAGGAGACGAGGGTGTTGGGAGCCAAACCTGCAAATTACCCAATGGAACTCAATCAAAAATGGACCATTAGACTTGATGGCACAACAATAAATGAGGAGAGATATCAGAAGCTAATAGGAAAACTAATTTATTTGTCTCACACAAGGCTTAACATATGCTATCTAGTCAGTGTAGCGAGTCAATTGTCAAGTAGCTCTTAGAAGACAGCTGTCTACAAGATTCTCAAATGTCTAAAAAAAGACCTTAGGGCAAGGATTATTCTTTGCAAAAAGGGACATTAGAAGCATTGAGTTGTTTATCGATGCAGATTAGGGAGGCTTCAAAACTAACTGGAGACCCATTATAGGGTATTGCTCCCATATATTGGGTAACTTAGTGACTTGGAGAAGCAAGAAACAACTAGTAGCATTTTGAATTTCTGCTGAATTTGAATATAGAGCACTAGTTTTAGGGATTTGTGAAGGGATGTGGCTGGTTAGGTTGTTGAAGGAACTGCAGATTGGAATTAATGATCCTATTAGGGTCTGGTGTGATGATGTTTGAGCTATTAACATAGCAAACAATCCTGTACGTCATGATTGTATGAAGCATGTAGAGATTGACCGTCACTTTATTAAGGATAAATAGAGGCTAAGATGATAGATTATCCTATATTCCTTCTAGGCACCAGATAGCAAATGTCATGACTAAGTCCCTCGCTTGGGAAAAATTTGAAGCTTTCATAGGCAAGTTGGGAATGATTGACATGTATTCACCAGCTTGAATGGAGTGTTGGAAGTATGGGTAGTAGACCTAGTTTTCTCTTTATAGATAGGATTGTTATCTCCTAGAATCATGCTAAGCTTTATTGAGTTTTATTATAATTTATTTCTGATTATATTCACTGAGATTATAGGAGGAGTTTAAGGGATTAGATTAGATCTGATTCTCTCCTTTTCCTATATATGTAACACTTTTCTATCAATGAAATTATCAAGAGCTGTTACCGCAAATTATTTCATGAATGTTGCAGATTCCCTCCCCCCCCGGCCCAAAAAAAAAACATGAAATGATTGAGGAAAATAATTGGAAACTTGAAATCTGAAGAAAATAAAAAAGAGGAAAGGAGAAATTAGCTGAGTAATTGATGCTCAGCTTCAAAGCTTTATTTGATGTATTTGCTTAATACATATAGAGAAGTACAAGATAAAACCTAAAGTTAAATCCTAATGTCTTGAAATTCGAGTTTAAATCGAGATAAAAACGCATCCTATCTAATATAATTAATTCTAATTTAAATGATGCATAAAATAATTAATAAAGCACTAAATAATAACCTAACTAATTGGACCCTCCTAAGTGGGCTTAGGCCAAAAAAAACAAAAAGAAAAAAAAGAAAAAAAAGAAAGAAGTAAGGAAATAAAAAGATTTAGTCATGTTTTTCTATTTTGTAGTCTTTTAAAATATCCCTATAGATGGGAATAATCAGCTGCTACTCTCAGCACAATCTAAAAGGGTTATATTTAAATTGGACGCATTTCTGCTGCTTTGGATTTGAAGGATTGAAGGAATAGGGAAAATGGGACTCTGATTATTATTAATCCTTGAATAAAGCTTTGAGTACAATGGATATAGATAAGCGAAAGACCTAAGCGAATAAGCTAACCCTAGAATCTTTTCTAATCCTAGATTAAAGATGACAAAACACTGTATAAAATAGACAGAAATATTGATTAGTTAGCTGATATTAAACTTGTGCTTCTTAACAGGATCAATAAATCTCTGTTTTGTAGATATTCAACGTCTATTTTGAGTTGTGGGTAGCTGCTCCATATTCACTGATATTAATAACGTTAATGCCTCATGGTTGACCTAGTAAGTACATAAATAGTATTTATTGTTATTAGGCAGCATCGTGGGGAGTAAATACATTAGACATATCTCATGTAATCTTTTTCTTTATCTTGCGCAATCCCCTCTTCCTCTTTCTTCTGTACATGTTGTACATACTCCTTTGATCTATAGATGAAGATTTTCAGTGCTAATCTATGTGCCTTGTATCATTACTACTACATACTCGATGTGTGAATTATTTAGTGAAATTATTAACAAATGTGTTAACAACGTGAGTGTCTTATATTCTTTTCCAGTCTCTTAAAACATCACTGTAGATTGGAAGATTCAACTTCTTTTCTTATGCGATCTAAAATATAATTAGTTTAATTAGATTGGACCAGAGAAGAATTGACATCTCTATTCGTTTTGCTCTATTTCCCTAGCCTGATTCTTTGTATTGCTGCTTGAATTGTTGGTAAATTTGTATTGCTTCATCCTTCTGCTTTACTTTCTTCAGCTGATTAATGAAACACTGGGATTTATTTTATGGTAGTTATGAATTCTATCCTCTTCATGGTCAATTTTTTTTTTTTTTTAATAAGTTGTGTGTAGTTGGTGTATTGTGACTGCATACTTATGCTTGCACTATATAGCAAAATTATAAAGAATTTGTGTTCTAGCACTACTGAGTACTGAAGTTGTGCTAAATAATTGGTCTAGTGGTTCTGTTCAGTGGGAGACCAAACTGGAAGGACGGGTTGAATGTTCTGCAGCAATTGTTTGCGACTTTTCCCAGGTTGGTTTTTATATGTCAACATATCAGGTCACTTTATTGCATGGACTTATAGATTCTATCCATTTGTTCTAACATATGGTATCTCTCCAGGTGGTTGTTGGATGTTATAGGGGGAAAATTTATTTTCTTGATTTTTCCAATGGAAACACTTATTGGAGTTTTCAAACATCTGGAGAGGTATCTAGTTTCAATGCTGGATCAAATTGCCTTTTCTTTTTTGTTTGATGTTTCTTAGCTTATCTTTAAAGTTTCAAGCATATCACAGGCATGATTTTTATTTAGAATGTAGGCCCTATGCTTGATTAGATGAATTTCATGCTAAGTCATTGCAAAGACAAACTATGCCTGGGAATGCAGTAATGTAAAGAACAGGAGAAATAAAGTATGTTATGTTGCTTTTAGAACACGGAACAAGCAAATGAATTGACAAAAGTAATACATTTATAGTCGCACGCTTATATAATGATAATATTGTTAAAAGTAAAACTAGGAAGATCCACCTTGTCTCGTTTTCTACTTTTCTTCTCGATTCTCTCGTAGATGTTTTAATGGAACCTCTCTTCGTTCACTCTCCCAGATGCGATTTCTTCTTGATTATCATTTTTCACCAAGACCACATCAGTCCAAATTAAAATTATATATTGATTACGTTTTAAACCTCTACATTTTCTTAAAGAATACAGAAGTGGGATGAAAGAGGTATGAAGGGGGAAGAGAAGAGAGAGAGATCAGAACCGGCTTAGTTTGAGCAAAAGCAACAGCATAGCATATTCTGAATCCCAAGTCCCTATTTGTGCTCAACCTAGGCAAACTGTCATCAACACAAACTGAACCTAACTAATGTATGACTAACAAAACTAATTCTTGTGTTCATTATTATTTACATTGCAAATAGTCCTTAGTGTGATTGGCCTTTTGACAATGATTATACAAACTTTTACTTCTTTTCAAGTTATTATTCTTTGTTGGTGGTCTGGAACTGTTATAGGTGTTTTTGGAAGTTCGACAACATGGTAGCCCAGCACAAGCATAGTTCTTTCCACTGCTGCTAGGCATTCCTTGCTAGGTCTTATTCCTACTTTCTTTTCTTCTGACTCTAGAAAAAACAGCTTTTAAAGTTGGAAGAGGTCTAATGGCAAGAATCCTTACCTGAACATCATCAAAACTCATTCAGCTTCATCAGGAATTTGTAGATATGCGTCTTTTCTAAAATCTTTACCTATCATTCAATATCTTCAGCTCAGCTCCAGATGTGTATCTCCAAATGGTCCCGTTGCTTCCAAAATTTAGACAATTTATTAAAATGCTGTCATTGGCTTTTTCCCTTGTTTTACCTCATGAATAGCACATTTGATCTCAAATATCTTTACTGCACTTTCTTGGGTTGAATGTGCTTTTGCAGCAGCTTCCCAAATTTCAACAATTGTTCATTTTGCATGGAGGTCCCACTGATGTGTCGCTCGATAGAGTTGGACAGCCATGCCATTACTTGATTATTCCTAGCCTTCCATGTTTTATATTTCAGATCAGTTGAGCCTAGCATTTTTGTCATTGGTCAAGTACCTTACTTTCCCACGCAAGTGTACTTAGTCACATACCACTCCAAAGTGGGTAGTTGTCCTTGTTGGGTTTATGGCCCGTAATGTTGCCCCTTGATTTTCATTGTTAGCATTGCGATTTGGGTGTGTCGTTGGCAGGATTATAGTTGTCCAAATATAAAATCTATGTTTAGGCTTAGTTAAGGTGTTAGAAGAGTAGTTCTGCTATGGGATGATAACAATGAGCCTTATCCTACTAGGTGGAGTTAACTACACAGATCGTATGGCATCATTGGACTCTATTAACAAACAAATTTTTTGATATATTACTAACCAAAAGGTCCCGCTAATAACTTCATTGAGTGTTTGTTTGGTTTTTCTCTACCCCTGTTTAGAGGATTCTGTATTGCTTGATTTGCCCTCTTTACCAATGTATCCAGTAGTCTTCTTTGTATGTGTCTAAAGAACCTCAAATGATTTTCTACAATTGCTCTATAATAGACACCGCTCTAACTCATCCTCATTTATGTTCAATATGAATCTTATCATTTTTTTGTATGATAATACATTCATCTCAAATACCTCCACTTTATACCATTAAAAGTTTCTTTACTAATCTGGGTAGATTCTGCTGGCAAAAACAGAAATTTTTGGCCAAAGTAGAGGAAGGAGGACTCTCGGAAGTAACAATACCACTGATTAATTGTATTGGAATAGTCACATTCTTCAGATGTGCATGATGGCAAAAGTGCTTAAGTATTATTGAGATGTAAAACTATTGGGAGCAATTGAGAATTACCATTTAAAATGATGAAGACATAATTTCTCTTCTCCCTTGTGATCAAAACACCATAATGGCAAGGGCTCTGCTATCGTGTAGAATACAGGGCTGAATTTTAAAAAGAGAAAGGATTACAAGAACTTTGATCCGCAAACTATGCAGTACAAGCACTGTATATTTTCTTCCCAAAATGCTAGATAAACCAAGATACATAACTGAGGGACTATCATCAAGTGTGTTATAATGTGATATTTTAATCCCTTAAATTCAAAACCTAATTGATATTAAGTAATGACAGAAAGGTAAAATGAAATAATTGTAATATAAGTGGACCTAATAAATAAGGAATAGATTATCTATATTACATTTTTAACTCTGTATATTCAATTTTAAAATTTTGTGCATTTTGCTACATCAAATATTCAGTTCAATCAAAGAAATTCTTATTAGTGAAATGATGAAAAATGTTTGACTTTGAAAATATACCAGTGTTTCTTCATTCTATTTCATACTTTTGTTCATCGTATTACATTGTTAATGGCAATGTAAAATAGTCACGTGCTCGTTTATTTGACCCACTCTTTCTATTATTGTGAAGGTGAAATCACAGCCAGTTGTAGATACAAGTAGGCAATTGATATGGTAATTTTCTGCACTTCTCAATGATAATCTAGTGATCGCATATGTTTTGCATAATGCTTTGTATATGATTTGCTTCATGGGCATGTTGATTTATTACGTAGATTTGACCAAACAGTTTGCAAACTTTGCTTAATCTTGGAACAGTAAAGGTGAAATTGAAATTTTTCCAGTATATGAAGTAGGCTTCAAAGTCTTCATTCTTTCTACCTAACACTACATTTTAGGGCTAGATCTATAAAAGAACGCCCAAACAGGGGAGGCAGGCCAAAGTCAGGGGCATATTGGGAACTAGGGAGCCTAACGATCATCTAACAATGTCAGGGTGGTGGAACGCTTGAAATAAAAGTAGCATGAGCAACGTAGGAGGTAGACAGGGTGATTGGTTTATGGGAGAGGTCATGGTCTCTCGAAAACCAGTGACAGTGTGCTGTTTATTTCATTTTCAGTTTCTTTGCTGTTTTGTTTATATGAGTGAGTGGTTATCTAGTGTAGTTGTCATAATTTCGTTGAAGTTGTTGAAGCAGCGTCAATTGGTTATTAATCTAAAAAGTGTGTGCTTGGGCAAAGTTAGATAGAATACCAGGCCATATAATTTCTGTTGAAGGCGTTTAAGCAGATCCCTCCAAAATCACAGCTATGGTGCAGTGGTCTAAGCCCCAAAATTTGAAGGCTTTAAGAGGATTTTTGGGCTTGATAGGGTACTACAGAAAGTTTGTCAAGGGACACAGTCGAATTACAGCTCCACTACCCCAATTTCTTGAGAAATATTCATTCAGAGGGGTGAGAAGACACAAGAGGCATTTGAAGAACTCGAAGTTGCCATGACCATTTGAAGAATTTCGGTATATTGAAATCTGGTATATTCACATTCTCTGAGCCTTGGGATTAAATAGATTACAAGAGGGAAATCCTCAACAATAAATCAGGAAATTGGAGACCCAATATCCCATCAATACTCTCCTGCTATCCTAACCGAAATTTTCTCCTACGAATCAGTCTAAATCAGAATTTTACATAGTGTATTTACATAATTACCACACTCCCCCTCCAGTTGGATCATAGATATTTATCATGTTCAACTTCCCTACAAACTTTTCAAACACTTCTTCCGGTAAGCCTTTGGTAAGTATATCAGCAAGCTGTAACTTTGTGGGTACATAGGAGAGACAGATTATTCCTTCTTCCACCTTTTCTCTAATGAAGTGGCGATCCACTTCAACATGTTTGGTCCTGCTGTGCTTTACAAGATTCAGTGCCATATTAAGAGCTGCCTTGTTGTCATAGAAGAGTCTCAAAGGAGAGTCTATCTGTATTTGTGCTTCATCTGCTACTCGCTTCAGCCATAGCCCCTCCATGATTCCTTGGGCCAAGGCTTGTAGTTCTGATTCTGCACTACTTTTTGCCACAACTTGTTGTTTCTTACCTTGCCAAGTAACTAAATTCCCCCATATGAAGGTGTAGTATCCTGAAGTTGATCTGCTGTCCTCCTATGAACCAGTCCAGTCAGCATCTGTATAGATTTCAATAGTTCTCAGATTGCTCTTCTTGAAGAACAGCCCTTGGCCAGGTGTACCTTTTAAATACCTGAGTATTTTATAAGCTGCATCCATATGTTTTTTCTTTGTAGAATGCATATGTTGGCTAGCTACACTTACTACAGATGCAATGTTAGGACGAGTATGTGAGAGATAAATGAGTTTTCCCACTAGTCGTTGATATTGGCCTTTGTTTGCAGCAACTTCATCCTTTTCTTGTTTCTTCCTTTTTGCAGCTTCTCTTTCGGTTTTAGTAGCTTGTTCATTTTTTCTAATCTATTGATGGGAACTCTGCTTGGTCTGCATCCAAGCATTCCAGTTTCCTTGAGTAAATCTAGGATATAATTTTGTTGAGAGGCATATATTCCCTCTTTAGATCTTGCTACTTCCATCCCTAGAAAATGTTTCAGTTTTCCAAGGTCCTTAACTTCAAATTCCTTGTTCAAGGCTACCTTTATACGGTCTATCTCCTTAACATCATTCCTAGTGACTATGATATCATCAACATACACAATAAGGATGGTTATTAACTTTTCATTCCTCATGACAAACATAGTGTGATCAGATAAACTTTGTTTGTATCACTCAGCCTTAAGAATAGTGGAGAATCTGTCAAACCAAGCTCTTGGTGACTGTTTTAGCCCATAGATGGATTTTTTAAGTTTGCATTCCTGGTGTCTTTTTCCTTCATCAAAACTTGGTGGAAGTGTCAAGCATACTTCCTCTTTGAGATCACCATTGAGAAAGGCGTTCTTGATGTCGAGTTGCTCAAGTGGCCAATCCAAATTTGCTGCGATTGAAAGTGAAACTCTAATGGTGTTAAGTTTTGCTACAGAGGCAAAAGTTTCATTGTAATCAATCCCGTTTGTCTAGGTAAACCGTTGGCAACTAATCTGGCTTTGAACTTGTTTAATGTACCATCTGCATTATATTTTGGGGTGAAGACCCACTTGTAGCCCACTGGTTTCTTTCCCCTTGGTAGGTCTACAATTTCCCAAGTACCATTCTTCTCCAGGGCCCTCATTTCTTCTGACACTGCAGCTTTCCATTTAGGAATCTCAAATGCCTCATACACATTGTTAGGTACTTTAATATTCTTAAGACTAGTCACAAAATTATAGTAATTTCAAGAAAGAGCAGCATAGGATACATACTTCTGAATAGGGTGCTTGGTGCAAGTATGAGGCTCTTTTCGCAAGGCAATGGGTCTGTCAAGATTATCATTCACATTAGCTGGAGGATTCACATTATCATGGACTTCTATAGGATCCATCACTGGGTTGGAGATCGGCACTTCTTCAGAGCAAGGACGGTCATTTGTAGTAGTATTCCGTCGTGAGTAAGTCTTGCCCCATTTCTGTCGAGTACTAGTACTAGATGGCACATTGATAGGTAGGTTAGTGGGAGGTATAGGTTCGGGTGTGCACTCTATAGACTGAAATTCACTCTGACTCTCCCCCTGAATTGAAGACTGAGGGTGAGAGACGGTGACATCACGACTCACAAATAGAAGGTGAGAGACAGGATCATAGCCCCTGTAGCCTTTTTGGAAGTTAGAGCAATTGAGGAAGACACATTTGAGGGGCACGGGGATCTAGCTTAGAAGAAGGATGATGAATGTGAACATAGACAAGGCACCCAAAGATACGAAGAAGAAGTGTAGAATCGAGATGAGAAACACTCCCATTTTGCGAAGTTCATCAAGCGGGGAAGTATAGGAAAACACACTGCTGGGAAGGCGATTAATGAGGTGTGTGGTAGTGAGAATGGCATTCCCTCAAAAGTATTTAAGGACATTATGAGTATAGAGAAGGGCACGGGTAACTTCAAGGAGATGTTTATTCTTATGTTCAGCAATCCTATTTTGTTGTGGACTATGAGGGCAGCTACTCTTGTGAACAATGCCATGTTGGGTGAGAAAGGTGCCAAAGGTGTGATTAGAGTACCCAGTTCTATTATCAGTGTGAAGAACTCGGATTGTTGTGTTGAATTGAGTCTTGACATAATTAAAGAATTCAATAAAGATGTTGCAAACATCAGTTTTATTCTTAACGAGGTACACCCAAGTCATCCGCGTGTGATCATCGATGAACGTGACAGAATATTTGGAATGTGTTCGATTTGGAATTATTGATGGGCCCCACACGTCACTATGAATGATTGAAAAAGGTCGGGAAGCCTTATAAACAGTCGGAGAAAAAGTAATACGATGATGTTTAGCTAACTCAGACTTCACAATGAAAACGAGAATCTTTATTGGATGAAAAATTGGGAAACAATTTTTGTAAATAGGAAAAACTAGGATGACCTAGCCTTTTATGCCATAACAAAAGGTTATTATCATCAGAAGCAAAAACAGAGTTCCTGATTCTAGAGCATAATGCAGTCACGGTAGAAACATCTAGATAGTAAAGTCGAAAGTAGATTACAAGCCAAGTGAGGAACACGTAAAACAGAATCAAGGTGTAGTGATTTCGAAATATTGATAGAACCAACTCTAGCAATTAGAGCAGGCAGACCAGTGGCAGTGGTAATCTTCTTCTTCCCTACTAAAGGTTTATAGGAAACAAACATTTCTGCTTCTGAGGTCATGTGGTCAGGGGTACCAGTGTCAACAATCCACTTTGAAGAAGGAAGAGAAGTATGCAAAGCAACCTTGGATGTACCTTTATGAACCATGGAGGCAAAAGCTACAGGCTTCTATTCGGCTTGCAAAGTTTTAAAAACCTCCATGAGTTGAGTCATTTGTTTTGCTGAAGACAGGAGCTGGGGAATCAGCCTCTTATGTAGCTTGGTGGGCTCAAGCTTTACCTTTACGGGGCTTCCAATCAGCTGGTTTGTCGTGTAGGTCCCAACATCTGTCACGAGTGTGACCTACCTTGTGGCAATGGTCACACGTGGGTCGGTTTCGTCCAGGAGTAGCAAGGTCATGCCCCTTCCTAACAAAGGTAGAGGAATTAGAGGAAGTCGGTCTTGGTTCAAGAAGCATGATTTGTCACCAAGACTCCTCTCGTCGAACAACAGACTGGACCTCTAATGGGGAAGCTAGAGACGTATGACTTAAGATGTGGCCACGGACATCATCAAATACAGTATTTAGGCCAGCTAGAAAGAGCAGAACACGTTTGGTGTCAACATTCCATTTGTGATGAGCAGCATCAGCAGAAGAGGTCCAAACTTCCCTCAGTTAAGAGATCCAATTCCTGCCATGGAGCAACCAATTCAAGCCAGTACTCCATAACGCTTCGTGGGCCTTGTTCACATCGCCAGATATGGTGTTGAAGATCAAAGAGGCAAGAGTGATCCTTCCCATCTGAATAGGAATCGCGCACAGCATCCCAAATTTCTTTCACAGTGGGCAGATACATGAAGTTGCGTTTGAGTTGGCGGGACACTGTATTGATTAACCAAGAGGAGATGAGAGAATTGTCAATTTTCCATTGGGTCACTACGGCAGACGACTTGTTGGAGGGCATCACTGCTTCATCAGTTAGATAACCCAACTTTTCGTGACCGCTAATGGCGAGTTGAATGGCTTGAGCCCAATCATGATAATTGGTGAATGTGAGTTTCTCCGAGACATTGGATATTGAAGAACCATCGAAACCAGAACTCAACCCGTGGGGAGTTCGGGTTTTCAAACTGTCGGACCCATCAAGAGAAGA
Organism: Neltuma alba; assembly: GCF_004799145.2. Lineage (NCBI taxonomy): Eukaryota > Viridiplantae > Streptophyta > Magnoliopsida > Fabales > Fabaceae > Neltuma > Neltuma alba. The sequence goes on along the minus strand of NW_021635304.1, from coordinate 21,630 downwards.
TGCCATGGTTTGAGGCTTCTTGACAAGTCACTAGAAACACAGACCGAATCAGACAGAGGAGGAAAGAAAACCGAGTGCCAGGTGCTTTGTCAAGGCAAGATACTTACTTGGAGCTTAGGTACTCTTACTTTGGCAATATGATGGCATTATAGAACTAAAACATGAGATTTACAGGATGAAGGGCTCAAAGAAATAATGCAGCAGTTTATGCAAGGCTAGGAGGGACCAAAAGGGTATGCCATGAGAAATGAAGTCGTGTTTTATAAAGGAAAGCAAGTGCTGCCGCGTCACTCCTCCAAGACAATTGAGCTTATCAAGCAGTTCCATGATTCCCCTCTTGGAGGGCACTTGGGTTACTTAAGAACATGGTTATCAAATCAGGATACGAATCGTGAATTAGAAAACCGGTTTTTTGAATCTTGAATTGTGTACAATTCATGAACAATTATTAAGGATGATATATAAGTAATTTTTATATAAGAAAATATCAAAAGTTTGTAGATATTAGGTGCTATACGCCTCCTAAAAAAAAAAAAAAGAGAGCCAACATATGAAATTTCAAACCCAAGTGGTCCCTAAAGTCAGTTCAAAAATCAAAATTCTAACTTCAAAAGACAAGAGTCACTAAACATAAAATTCAATCAATCATTCATCATCTCCAAGATTAATGTCACTTAATTCGTGATTATCATCCATTAACAATGTCACTTCTTCATCACCTTCTTCCTCCTCCCCATCTTCAACATTATCTTTATTCTTATTCTCTTGCCTTACTATAGATTTTCCTTTGCATGATAGTATATATTCAATTTTCTTGGACCTAGGAAAAAACCATGATGGTGTATATTTAGATATAAATCAACTTAAGTTTAGTTTTAAAATATTATATCTCTCTTTTTTTGCTTCAAGCTCCTTCATCAAGAGTGAAACTCTCATGTATATCTATCCATGATCCATCCACTGGTAAGTATGGATTTTCTTTTTCAGTGATCAACTCATCATCAGATTCAACATATGATAAACAGATTGGATCATATGTCTCGTTTTTTTTCCCCTCTAATTTTCTGTCTCATCTCAAGTTGAAAGTTGACAAATACAAGTGCTTGTTGTTCTAAGTGATTTCTTTGCTTAGTATGCATTTGATTAAATGTGCTTCAATTTCTTTCACATTCAGTAGCACTACGTATGAGACTCAAAATTCTCATAACTATTTTTTATAACTCCTTCCTTTTCCTCCATAACCTTCCTACCAAAGAGCTAAAAAAAAAAAAAAAGAAATAATTAGGAATGTTTTGTCAAATTCATATTTATTATTAGGATTAAAAATTAAATTCCTATAAATAGTATAAGACTAGAAAACGATACTGGGTTGCTTTTTTGTCTCTAGTATCTATTGCCATGCTCCTTCCAAAAAGCTTCTTAGCAGACTTAAACGTCTCAAGTTGTTGTTCAACTAAAGATCTTGTCTTTCTATTTGAAATCATTCTCTCAATAGTTTCATATAAACCAAAATAAACTTCTCTATCCATTTTAAATTTTTCATCATAATGAAACTTAAGAAAACAATGAATAAGTTATGTTTTTCTAACATACAATTAAATTAGTAAACAATAAATATTTAAATTTTGAAGTGTGTAAAACTTACTTAGGATTAAAAAAGTAGGTAGCTACATGGTAGGGGTCTATATAGCTGTAAATTTCAACAAGTAACAATTGTCTTCCACAGCTTTTTATACTTTGATTCCTTCTTTTGAAAATTGTTAGCATTCTCTTCTATGGCTCTATGCATTACTTCATAAATATATAGCAGGTCTAGAGTCACCATCTATAAGTCTCAAAACTTTGACAAGCGGACTCACACACTTTAAGCAATATCTGATGAAACACCAAAATCTAGAATCCCTAAAAGCCATGTCCACTACTTGCTTACCCTCACTTTTATGTCCAAATAGCTAGACACCCAATCATTTGAAGCAAACATGGTTCGAAGAGCATTCTTTTGTTGCAATATGCAACTTAAAGTAAGATATGCTGTTGCAAATTTTGTCACTGTCAGTCTGGCGAATTATCTTCACTTGGAATACTTTCTAAACATTTTAAGGATGTGACACTTGCCAATGAAATAAATATGAATCTTTGAGTTCAGCTGGGTTGTTACAACCTCGTTTGATCCCACAAGCTACATGTGAGGATCTTAGCATGGATTTTATAGGAGGGATGTCTAAAAGCAGTCGCTATGACAACATACTGGTGGTGGTGGTAGACTGGTTCATAAATATGCCCACTTTGTTCCCTTGTCACATCCTTATGATGTAAAAACAGTAGCTGAGGTGTTCTTGGGGAAATCGTAAGGTTACATGGCTTTCCTAGCACTATTGTGATTGATTGAGATAGGGTATTCATCAGTCAGTTCTTGAAAGAGTTGTTTAGCATGGCTCGAAGTACACTTAAATATAGTTCTTATCATTTGGAGACCAATAGGCAAATGGAAGTGGCAAACCGAAGCTTAGAGATTTATTTGAGGTGTTTTGCTGGAAATACGCATAAGAAATGATCTAAGATGTATTGTGCTGAATATTGGGATAATACTACTTATAATGAAACAACCAGGATGGCACCATTCAAGGCTCTATATGGGAGGGACCTGAGATCAACCTTCAAGGGTGCAAGAAGTGGACCAGTAATTACAAGAGAGGAATGCTATCCTAGAGGAGCGTAAAGAATAGTTGCAAACGGCACAAGTTCAAATGAAGAACCAGGCTGATAACCACCGTAGAGAGGACACTTTTGAGGTATGAGATGTTATTTACCTCAGGTTGAAACCATATCAAGTCAAATCACTTGCTACGAGGTCTAATGAGAAGTTGTCTCCACATTACTATGGGTCGTATCGGTTTCTATAAAAAATTGGAGAAGCTGCTTAATAGTTGGAGCTCCTACCTACTGCCAAAATTCACAATGTATTTCATGTGTCCCAATTAAAGACAGCCCTCAAAGTTACTACTACAGCTCAACTATTACTAGAAGGGCTAACTAAAGAATTGGAATTGTAAGTGCAACTAGAGCTAGTCAAGCAGATGTGCAGAAAAAGGGATGAAATTTTACAACTTCTCATTAAATGGAAGAATTTGCCTGACTAGTGGGTAACTTGAATAATTCTTCCGTAATTCTCATTGATGAATTTAGTTAGATATATGCACAAAAATAATGGAATCAAGGCCAAGATAAATGGGCAGGATTCATAGGAATTACAATAAAGAGAAAGAGAGAATCAGATTACAATCAAATCTCCTAATAATATTTACAACTAATTCCTATAATTTCTCCTATAATCAGCTATATTATCCCCTTCAAGTTGAAATATAGATGTTGATCATGCCCAACTTGCCAATGAAGTGTTCGAATTTTCCTCGGGCTAGTCTTTTTGTAAAAGCATCTATTGTCTATTCTTTTGATGGTATGGATCTGAGAACAATTACCCCATCATCAATCTTCTCTCTTACAAAGTGCTTGTCTCTCTCAACATGCTTCATGTGATCATATTGAACAGGGTTATGAGAGATATTGATGGCTGCCATGTTGTCTGAGTAGAGTTTAATAGGTAGATTTACAATCATCTTGAGCTCCTTGAGTACTCATTTTACCGATTACCTTCATAGTTCTCGAGTGCTATCACTCTAAACTCTGCTTCAGCGCTGCTACTTCCTACCACACTTTGGTTCTTATTATGCCATGTGACTAGGTTACCCCAAACAAACGTGAAGTATCCAGATGTGGATTTTCTATCATTTTGATCACGTACCTAATCAGCATTTGTAAACATTTCTATCTTCCTCTTGACTATCTTTTTGAATAAGAGACCATGCCCTGGTGATTTGGATGATTTTGTTTAGGGTCATGGGAATGTCGACTTAGGACACTCATTGCAAATGTAGTGTCAAGTCGAGCGGGTGACAAGTAGATTAATTTTCCCACCATGCACTGATATCTTCCTAAGGCTATATAACCTGAATAGGGGAATTGCTAGGCTTGCAACCCATAATATCTATCTCTTCTAGGAGGTCTAGAATAACTTACTCTGTGATATACAGATTTCTTTTCTTTGATTTGCGAGGAAATATTTCATTTCTTTGATCAATGTCTACTAGATCATCTTTTGTGAGAAAAATATCATCTACAGATATTGCTAGGACTACGATTTTTCCACTAAGACGTCTGAAAAACATAATATGATCACTTTGCCCTGTACATAGCCTTGAGCTTTTAATGCTCGTGTAAATCTTTCAAACCATGCTTAGGGAGACTGCTTCAACTCGTATAGTAACTTGCTTAATTTGAACACTTGATTTGCCCTCTTGCTCGGAATCATAGAGGCAGCTTCATGTATACCTTTTCTTTCAACTCCCTATTCATCTAATGTAATGGCCAATCTAGATTTGCTGCTAAGGACAAAAGGATTTTAATGATGTTCAATTTTGCTACTAGTGCGAATCTCTCAATATAAATCTATGCCATGAACCTGGCAGAAACCCTTTACCACCAATCTTGCCTTGTAAATGTCAAGGCTCCCATATGCTTTGTACTTTAGGGTAAACACCCATTTACACCTTACTTGTTGCTTTCTCTTAGGCAGATCAACGACATGCCAAGTGCTATTGGCTTCCAGGGCTTTCATCTCTTCCATAACAGCCTGTCTCTATTATGAACTACCTAGAGCTTCATTTATGTTGTTGGGAATTCTGATCCTGTGCAGGTGAGAAACAAAGGCACAATATTTTGATGAAAGGGCCTAATAAGAGATAAACCTTTCAATAGGCAGTCTGGTACATGATCCGGGTTGTTTTCATACTATAGTTGGCAAATCAAGGTCATCATGTACTTGCTTTTATCCACCATCTTCTACTTTTCCTAGGCCTGCCTCTTGTCCCAACTCTTTGAGTATATTAATCGTCTGAGGGCCTCTAGTGGTGTCTCCTTGTATAGATTTGAATAGATTGATTAGTGTCTCCTGTTGGATTAGTTTTTCCTTGGTCAACTTTAGGCACTTCCTCTAGAGTAGTAAAGGTTCCAGGGACAAGTTTAGGCTCATGTTCAAAGAATGGTTCAGTCTGAGATTCACTCCAACTCTCCCCCTGAATTGAAGACTGAAGGTAACAGGGAACAGTTTCATAGAATGTGACATGACGTAGATACGTTTTGCAACTGGGTTATAACATTTATACCCCTTCTGGGAGCTCAAGTACCCCGGGAAAATGCACCTAACAGCTTTGGGATCAAGTTTATTTGTATGATGGAGATGAACATAGGTGGTATAGTTGAACACTTCGAAGGGTGGTGTTTTTTCGAGGTAGGGAACAACAAACAACAAGCCTTATCCCACTAGGTGGGGTCGACTACATGAATCACACGACGCCATCGTGCTCTGTCAACAACCCAATCCTTAGATATGTTGTTGATTAGGAGGTCTCGTTCAATGACCTCATTCAGCGTTCTTCTCGGTCTTCCCCTGCCTCTTTTTATGGGACTCCATCTTGTTTGATCCACCCTCCTCACCGGGGCCTCCAAAGGCCTTCTCTGCACATGTCCAAACCATCTTAAGCGATTTTCAACCATTTTCAACCATTTTCGAGGTAGGGAAGATTCTAAAAATTATGGAGAACTTGCAAGGGTGTTTTAAATAACGGTTGTTTGCTAGGCATTGTCAATAAGAAAGGTGGTTAGGAGGATAGCGTCATCCTAATAAAATTTTGGCATATTACTACTGAACATGGTGGCTCTAGTTGTTTCTAGGATGTTTCAATTTTTTCTTTTAACAATACCATTTTGTTGTGGGCTGTAAGGACAAATGCTTTTATGCATGATACCATAATCTTTTAGGAAGGTGGATAAGGAGTTGTTGAAATATTCAGCTTTATTATCCGTGTGAAGGATTTGAATTTGTGTTTGATAGTGTCTGAATCATGTGATAGAAAATCAATGAAAGTTTGATAAACATTGGTTTTATCCTTTAATAGAAATACCCAGCTCACACTTGTGTGGTCATCAATAAAGCTTATAAACCATTTTTAGTGTGTGTAATTTGGAGCTGGAGAGACCCCAACAAATCACTAGGGATGGTTGTGAATGGTTTGGATGCAACACTTGGAATGCTGGAAAAGGATGTACGACGCTGTTTAGCACATTCAAAAGAATCACAATGAAATTCAGAAGAATCTTTATTTGAGTAAATTGAAGAAAACATTGGAGTCATATGTTGGAAATTTGGATGTTCTAACTGTTGGTGCCATAACTCACTAGTCCTAGAGAGAGATACTTTATTACTTTGATAATCATAATCATTTAGATAGTAAAGGCCATCAAACTCCTTAGCAAAGCCAATCGTTGTCCCTGTTAGCAAGTCCTAGAAAACACAATAAGTAGCAAAGAAGTCAGCATGGTATCTTTCATCCTTGGCCAACTGGCTCACAAATAATAAATTGCATTCTAAGTTTATAACATGTAGAATGGCGTGGAGTGTGAGTGTATCAGAAACTGCGATACTCCTAATACCAACAACAAGTGCATCAGAAGCATTGACAATTTTAACAATAAGTTGAGTTTCTGTTGCCTTACTTGTAGTTGAAACAAAGCTGCAAATGGGTGTTGGTTTCAAACAATTTGTTTGAGAGTTAGAACGGGTGGAGAGGACCCTAGTCCCGGAATTGTCATCGTCGGCCCACTAAGTAATAAGATGTTGGCCCGATACTATGAGTCTTGGCAGTGGGCTAATACCCAATTTCTTTCTTCAATCTTGAGTGCCATATTCATGTATTTAGAGAGTGTGTGAATAGAGTGAACACGGCTTAGCCCTGATCTCAAGCTTCAGACTATTCATGAACGCCCTAATAAGAATCTCCTCATCACAACTTCCCAGAGTCATTGTTAATAACTCAAATCATTCGATATACTCCAAGATGCTACAATGTTGATGAAATTCTATTAACATATCATAAGTGTTACCGCACTGTGATAGATGAAAATGTAGAATTAGATCTTGGTCTCTTTCTAGTCAATCACCAAACATCTTTCCTCCTCCTTCCATTGGAACCAGTTGAGCGCACGAGCTTCATAACAAAAGACAGCAGCATCGAGTTTGTCAAGGTCAAGGACCCTGTTAACTCTAAAGTAATGCTCAATTTTAAAAATCTAGTTGAGAGTTTCATCATTAGAAAACAAGGGAATATTGAACTTGCAATAGTTGGAAGTCTTGAAGTCACTCCCTCTGCTACCAAAACCAATTTCAATTGCTCGCGGTATAGTGTTATTGCCCTTTGAAGCATTAGAGTCATCAGTCTGCTTTCGTTTACCCGTTGAACGTTGGCTCACATGGGACTTTGAAACCAATTCAATCATAAGTAGTGATGTGGCACAATTTAGTAGTGATGTTGCCACTGTCAAACATGATATTGTGCCACATAAGAGACTTCATCTTCACAATATCATATTTGACAGTGGCAACATCACTACTAAATTGTGCCACATCACTACTTAGATGTTTGATGTTTTGGTCTAACTACAACATCCTAACTGCAACATCCAAGAGTTGAGTGCATCCAATCTGCTCTCCATTTGCATATTGACCATTCCTGGGAGAGAGTGACTCTAATATATTTTGATGGAAAATGATTCGTGACTGGTATTATTCAATAAAGCAACTACTCCTCGTGGTATGACCTGAAAGAGAAGTGTACTACAAAGGAACAAGAAAACACAGGCCACTCTATACTTTCGGGAGGTAGTCTCTCCTCACAATCACTTAGTAATTGCCTGCCTTCCCCAAAGGCTATCTCGTGCCTTATATACTACACAGCCTTTCTCTAACAGTCACTAGGTAACTCCCTAAAACACCCCTTCCCACATGTTCAGATGTCCCATGCTCTATTCATTCATCTTTGGGCTTCCGCCTAACATAAGTAAATTACGGCCCATGTTCAGCACTCAGATTGCAATTGGATTAGAAGTTATTCGATTTCGCTTGGTTTTCTATTCTTCTGTAATTTTCTTTTCCCTTTCTCCTATTTCTTTACTTTCTATGTCAAGTTCATTCTCACTTTCATAATCTTATTTTCTTTTCATTTTGGAGTCTCTTAAATCATTGCTTCTCTAATTCTCTTTTCCCTTTCTCTCTCTCATTTCTTTGCTTTCCATATCAAGTTCATTCTTATTTTCATGATCTCATTTTTCTTTTCATTTTGTAATCTCTTAAATCATTGCTTTCATAGTGGGCCACATTTGCCTGCAGTTGGTGACATTTTCTAACTTTAATATCTGGGTTTTTCTTATCTCTGCCCCCCCCCCTTTTTCCTTCTCAGAGGATCGTTCTTTCCCTTCTTTTTCTGTGTGGCCTGAAACTTAAGATAAATCTATTGATCATTTTAATTCTTGGGTTGACATTTCATATGGGATTTGCAGGTGTGGCACGCATGACCATAACTTGTATGCTCTTGATTACCAAAAGCATTCCTGTGTGTATAAGCTACCCTGTGGAGGCAGTATATATGGGTCGCCTGCAATTGATAAAGTGCTAACTTGCCCTTGGAATTGCTATTGCATCATCAGTTTCTGCAGTGAACTTTGTTTCAGTTTCCTTATCATCTAATGGTGGATAGCACTGTTAGCTGCCTCTATGCAGTCTTGTTTAAAAGTTCTTATGATTATTATTTGACCATTTGATGAGGACTGAGATATCCCAGGTTCTATGGATGGTTATTATTTAGCTAGTAAATTGGTGATTTATGATATCAACAATATTTCATTAATAAGGGATATCGGGTATTTTAATGAAACATGATTATTAGGTTTATCATAGTGTGGACTTATTGAAAGACCTGTGATTTAAGACTTGGAATTTTATTGAGTTTCCCTCTTCCCTCCTTTCTTTTTCTGCACTTACCTGCCTCCAAAATCTTGTATGCTGACTTTTGTTGCAAAGCATTTCTTCAGGTTTAGCACTGGTCACTGCGTCTGATATTTACCAACTTGCTATGATCTCTATTTTAGACCACACACGATGATATTAGTGAAGCAAAACTTTCTTTTTCCTGTAGCTTCGTGGTGCACTTTATGTTGCTTCAACTGGTGGCCGTGTGACAGCGATATCAGTTGCGGTATGATGGATTGAGAAATACTTAAAACACTATCATTTTTTTAGCAATAAAAAGATTAGATCATTTAGGTTGGAAGTTCTGCACTGAATTGTGCTATTGAGACACAGTCCAACTGAAAAGTTCATATATAAATTTACAGGACTTTTCATTTAATACTTTGTGGCTTCATGAGCTGGGGGTCCCGGTTTTTGGTTCTCTGGCTGTTGCTCACAATGGAATAAGTATAATAGTGTTCCTTCTTTTGTTGATGCTGTCAGTTTAAGCATTAAGCATCGTAAAAATACTTTCTCCTTGTGCCAATATGATTTTCTACTACTCCATTGCAGTTATATGTTGTTTGGTAGATGGCCATGTTCTGGCATTGGATCCAGATGGGTCCATACTCTGGAAGGTATGAATCTCATTACTTTTGTAATCCTTATTTATCCTACCTGATGGACATAATTTGAAGCTACATGTACTGGGCTGAATCTTGACCAGAAAACAACTAATGGTCCGATATTTGCTGGAGCATGTGTATCCTTGGCTCTTCCAACTGAGGTATGTTATTTTATTCTTGGAGTTTAGCAACGTAATTTTTAAGTTGTTTCAAAGAAATGAATTTCTTCTTCCCTTTCACCGCTATTTTCTGTTTTTTGGCTACACCATTTATCTGCTCCCTTCCTCCTTCACCGTAGTGTCCTTTCCTAAGGTTCTGTAAAATGTTATTGTTATAATCTGATGTGATGGATCAGTGATAATAAGTCTCTTACAAGTACAAAATGGTGTGCATCATATTCTTTATCTGATGCCGGTTTTCTTTTCTTTTTTTTTTATATTTTGAAGTATGGATGCTTTATTAGCACGATAGACAGAAAGATACGAAATTTTTATCTCATCACTAAATATGAAGCCTAGACTGTTGGCAATGCAATGCCAATATATTTTTATTTATTTCATAACTTTCTTGAGACCATGGTTAATTGTTGTTTTTCCTGTGGAAATTATTCTGTATTTAGATGCCTTCACTTGCAAAAGGAATAGTTGTCTACTTCACAATGACGAAATCAGTTGTTTTATTTTGTTCATTCTGCTACAGGTGCTTGTATGCTCCAGAGATGGGAGTGTGTACTCATTTGAAGTGGTAATAGTAGCAGATAATTGTTTGACTTTGTTATGCTTTATTATCTTATAACCAAGGCAAAGCTTAGTGAAGTGTCATTGCCAAAAAAAAAAAAAAAAAGGGAGAGAAAGATCAGCTATTAATTTCCTAACCTGAAGGGTTTTGCCTCTCTTTGTATCCCCTAGGAAAGTACACAATAAAATGACGACTTTGATTATTGTTAATTGCACTTGTTGAATTAATCCAGTATAAGGGCGATCTACAATGGCAATACAATATTGGAGATCCAATTACTGCATCTGCCTATGTTGATGAACACTTGCTGCTCCAGTCTGATTCCTCCCCTTATTCAGACAGGTAAATTGTATCCGTTGATTTTATTAACTTGAGAAGAAAAGAAAATTTGTTAACTATGAAGCACTGATATTAGAAAGGAAAAATTTAATAAACGTGTTTTTTTGTTTTTTTTAATACCAATTCATGATTTACACTTTTAACAAGCTCATTAATAACGTTTTTAAAGATTGAAATCCACTTTTTAAAATTTGATTGGAAAGTATATTAAACTTATAATCTTAAGTAATCTAAGTCTTAATTTTCTCTATTTAGAAATTGAAGCAATATTGTCTAAAATGCATGGCATCAAACCGCCCAAAATCACTACTTATGTTGTTGGATTTTAATATCCATATATTGGAGGAATGTGCTCGGCCAAATATCAATGTCGTGTCTGATATTTGTGTCAGCATACACACCTTGTGTTGAATAGTTGTTCTTTTTCAGGTTAATTTGCATTTGTTCCAGTTCTGGAGGTGTGCACATTCTTAGAGTGAACTTGGAAGAAGATGAAGATACTGATCAACCTAGAACTAGTGCGGAGGAATGTGCTCGGCTAAACTTGGAGGGAGATATATTCTCTTCCCCTGTAATGATTGGCGGCAGGATTTTTGTGGGATGTAGGGATGATTACTTGCACTGCATTTCTCTTGAAATTCCATCGGAAAGTTGAATAAATTTTTTTCTCCTTTGTTTTTTGTGTGGCAAAAGTTGAATAATAAAACTAACTACTAGTCTTTAATATAAGAGTTAATTTGACATTCTATTTGATTCTAAATATAAGATATCAATTTACTTTGTCTCTCATATTTATTTATTTTTTTCAAAGTAGTCCTTACAGTAGTTGTATATATTAAAAGTTTCATCAAATGGTAATTTTAATTAATACATATGGTTAGCAGGAGTATTTTAAGGAGCACAATGCCTATGTTTTTCATATAACTAGGTTAACAAATTTTTTTAATCTACTCAAATTAGTTAACCAGCTTTTATATTAAGGATTGGAGGTAATATTTTTAGAATGATTATTTTTTGTTGAAATTTAATTGTTGCTGGTGATAAAGTGCTTGGGGGCAAGATGACAATTTTTTTTTCCCTTTTTTGGGTGTCCAATTCTATGTTTAAAATTCCTAAATGGTGTTTGTTATTTATATTTCCATTGATGTGAACGCTAGAGAGTGAAACATCCTTCCTTTAACCCCTCAAAGTATGTACTCGTAAGCGTTATGGTTCAAGCAGATCTCGACACAAGCTCGTGGATTTAAAATTTCAACATAATTACTTGGGTTACTATTCATTTGGTAAAATCAGGAACTTTCAGATTCCGTGTCTCAATTTTGGAAATTTGTATCTCCTTGTGTACACATCCAATTAATGTGTTCTACCTATTATTTTAAAGCTTGAGATGTGTACAACGTGTCTGCCAAACTTTATGGCATGACTCTTTCATTTGATAGGTCAAACTGGAGCTGGACGTTGACTGCTCCAGTACCTATGTTTCATTCATTAAACAATTCTTACTTTAATTCTCCCCTCATTTGAACATGCAACAACTAGCCTTATGGACATTCATTTATATACCTTTCTATTCATGCCATAAACATTCTAAACAAATATATTACATCATTAGTATTCATATACATAATTTATACAATAGGAGAATTATACATTAACCAATAGCTTCAATCATTAACATGAATAATTTTTCACTTTCTTCTTCCTTCTCATGCTCTTCTTCATGCAATCATTGTCCATTATACTTGACCTAAATGGTGGGTTAGGGAGGGGAGAGATTCGGGAGAATTTCAGTAGCAAATAATAACCACTCAAACATACACTGCAAGCTTAACATTTATAACATGTTTGCAATTTAATATTTTTATAACATAATGACATGTTTAGAAACCATCATGCATTTATTATAAAACACATAGGCTTATGGCATATTTCAAACACATTTACAATCACAACACGAGTTCATAAAATCATATAACATAAAAATATGTCATATACGCAAGCAAATGCCAAGCACAAAAGAGTAAGGTCAAATTTGCTACCTTTTGTCCTTAAGCTTTCTTTTTACTTCCTTTTGTTTTCAACCATTAAAGTTGCTTGCTCAACCACATCTAAACTTTCTCTTGGATGCCTCAAGGTCCTAATCACAACCACAAGAGTCACATTATTCATTAGGACTAAGAATTACACAATATGGAAGACTTATGTCCTTAAACTTAATATCTTTTTTCTTAATTTATAATGCAGTATTCTAGCTTTGTAAAAATTGTCCCCTTAGGCCAAACATACACAATTTTGTCCAAGGAATCTAAATATTAGCTTAGATTCATCAAAATCCAATTCCTTCCCCTGGTTCTAGGCCAAACCGAAATCTGCCACTTAATTTTCAGTTTTGATTTCAATGCTTCCAGCTTCATTCTTTCATCTTATCCTTACACAATTTTTCATTTTAAACACACTGGAAGCATCAAAATCATCAAAATCACATCCTAGGTACAAGAACCAGGTCTAGCCGAAATATTTCCTCAAGTTACACAATAATGAAATTCAACCAATTTTAGCATAAATCCACTTGATTCGTGTTTCTTTCAAGTCTTTAAACATTATTCTAACATTAATTTCATCTTCCCTTACACTTAACAATTTCGTGCAGCACCTTCCTTAAGGGTTTCAAGCTCCCAAAAATCATTAAAATCTATAACCAAGCTCAACAACAAGAGTAGTGAAAACTACATCAAAAACCATGAACATATCTTATTTTAGAGCTTGATCTTGCATGAGACCACTTGACCTTTCTTTCTCCCTTTTCTTTCTTTCTCTAGAAATCTTTTGCCAAAGCTTCCCCAAGGTTTCCATGACTTAGGACGAAATGAGAGGGAGGGGAGGGGTATTTATAGAAAATAAGACCAAATCTGTCCGTTGATCTTAAAAATACATGGCTTGATCTGGACCGTCCATTTTCTCTTTTAATCTTATGGTGACAAGTGTCCCATGACATCATGCTTACCTCATCATGATGACATCATGCTTACCTCATCATGATGACATCATGCTTATCATGCTTCATCATCATCCACATGCTTCTAATCCGACAGTACACGTGTCTTGCATCCAGCCATACACGTAATACATCCTTTTCTCATCTAACTGTACACTTGTCTCCTCCATATTCTTTCATCATTAAGGCATTAAAATAGGGAGGAAATTAATATAAAATTCGTGCAAAATACCACCCTTAGGTATTCCTCCCCCTATCTTGTCATTCTGCACCGTATAAAGTATTTTTTCGGGCCCTGACTTACCCGCGACCACTAGGACATGTTCTGGTACCATTTTCTCTCCTCAAATAAATTCACATGGCATTATATAACATGCCCAAAGATAGAGTGATGCTCTTTCCTTGTTTTTCCATTAAAATAATTAAAATAATTAATAATATTCATTTCAAAGTGATCTTGACCGAATTCTTTCTACCGGTCCATAACTCTGAGAATCTATCTCCAGGTACCAATACTATTTATTCATCATAGGGAATTTCCCTAATTTTTCTTAAGTTGAAAGTCAACCTCTAGACATTTGACTTTGACTTTCTCCGGATAGTATGTAAATAGGCTTTAGATTCCATTAAAGCCAACCTTTTCGCTTTCTAGTGACGGAATTATTTTTAAAACCTGTGATAATTCTTCAAGTATTTTCCTCATTTTCTTTCAATTATTTGAGGCCTCCCTATACTTTAAATAATTTATTTTTAATAATATTCCAAATCAATCAAAACCCTAGGAATTCCACAATTTCCTTCTAGGGGCATTTTCGTCATTTTTAGCCTCATATAGGCTACTGAACCTTATTCCCATTTTTTTGGAATTTTTATGAAGTGTTCGGGCCTTAACCTATCATTTCCCATTTTCTGGGATTTTTCTGAAATTTTCGGGCATAATTTCTATTTTTGCCCTTACTAGCCCAAAACTTTATGAAATTACAGTTTTGCCCCTGGTTGGCTTAACCTCAAAATTCACCTCATTGAGGCCTCCAACATAACTATTGGCCTACATTTATCTCTATTTCTTATTCTTGGGTTTCGAGACTTCTTCTAAGTCTCTAACTTTCTATTTTCTTAGTCCTAGAAAGCTTTCTCTTTGCTATTTAGTCCGTGGGAATCTCTCTATCCTTCTAGGGAGTCTCTGGGGCCTCTGCCAAAAAGGGGTCTAGTAGCCTCCCAATTCAGCCTAATTTCAGTACTTCTAGGCCCAAAATCCAGGATGCGACAATTCTCCCCCTCTAAAAAGAAATTTCATCCTCGAAATTTCCGGGTCAAACCTCTATCCTTACCCTTAATGAGAGGTCAACTGAAGAGAATATCCCCACTTATACTCAACTTTGGCCTCTTTAACTTTTCATTATACCTCATTGCCAGGTTTCAATCCTGGAATTCATGCTAACATAACTTTCCCTTTCTTACTTTTCTGGCTTTTATACAAGCATGGCCTTTGCTTTTACGTATTTTGTCATCACTGCTTGTATTCTTCCTATACTCTGGGTCCATTCTTTCATAATAATACCATGACAATGTACTTGTCTTCATGGTATTTTACTATACCATAGCATTTCAAGTTCCTTTAACACTGCCTTTATCAGGTTTTTTCAACATATTTTGTCATTCTCATCTTTACCTTAAGGGCCTATCTCCTTTCTTTTACATTCTCATTTCACATATAACTTGCTTGAATACACCGTTCAGGACTTATAGTTCGAGGCTCAATTAACAATAATCGTGTCTGTGAAAAAGTCAAGGGTACCCTTTCGGTACTAGTTAATCACTGGAGTGGGTTTTTATGTCTTAAACTCATCCCTGGTCCTTTCATTACCAAGACTTACGAGGAATCACCCTCATGGCTTTAACGTATCTAGCCTTACAAGGAATCACCCTCACAGCTGAATGTGTCATCCCATGCTTATGTCTTAAGAGGCATCGTCCTCTTAGCTTAACATGAAACCCTGTTCTCACATCTCGAGAGGTACCATCCTCTCAGTTTAGTCTCTTCCCTTGATTGTATCCAAAGAGTAACCATTACTCGATTCGTACCTTGAATTAGATGGGGCGACTCTGGAATTTCAGTTTGTGTACGGATAGGGGTTCTTTCTTCTTGATGAAGTGTCAGGGCATCTCTCGCCTGATGGTAGTCCCTCATATAGTGTCCTGTTTTGCCACACCTGTAGTAGATATTCGATCCTGCTAAATAAGGCCTGCTCCTATGCTGTTTTCCACATAGGTTATACCCTTTTATTCCTCTTAGTAAATGGAACCTCATCTGTTTACAGCTTCTTCTGGTCCGCCTGCTCCTTCCAGGTCTCTTCCTTTTAGCTGTACTTCCTGGTTCAAATTTCTTATTTCCAAAGGTGTCTTCCATCCTGACATACTGGTCCTGATCCCTTTCCAACACTTTGCACACTTCTACTACTGTATTGAAATTCATCAGTTGCATAAGGGCTATGCGTTCTCGAAGACTAGGCTTGAGGACTTTAACCAACTTTTCTATGTTCCACTTTGCGGCTTGCTGTAGGAAAGTGGAATAAGGTAACAAATAGAAATTTGAAAATTTGTCAAATGAACAGTACACTTTGACGAATTTCCTGGAATTATTCTGGATGGAATTGGACCTAATGAATATTTGTCCTCCATAGAACTCTTAGCAAGCTTCGTATGAAAATTGGAACCACATCGTTTTGATTTTTCTAGATTTAGTTATGAATTTTTAAAATTGGCCCATTTTCAGATGAACAGTGTACATATAAGATGAATAGTAAAATCCTAAATTTTAAATTTTTCATTCGAAAACATTGCGAAACATGTTATAATGGTTCCAATTGCCATATTATGAGTTATAAAGAGAGGTGTGACACTTTTTGGTATCAGAGCAAAGGTTCTGGCAAGTATTTAAACAAAATAAAGGTTTTGGTAAAAGCTCTGCTGACAAAGGTATAAACGGAACACTGGTTCAAGCGAAGCCCGGTATGAGTGAAATCCCTATCAAGAAAAGTGATGGGTTACTAGGATTGGTCCAACTTTTATGAGATTGAGGTGATTTCTCCAAGGGAAATAGACACATAAAAGAAGTAAGAAATGATAGAAAGTAACCTAAGAGATAGGTAGTCACTATTAAGAGACTCTCCCTCAGACAAGGAATGGTTGAGCTGAGAGAGCTTGACCAGGGTATGAGTTAAGGTCAAAGTACTCACCAGAGGATAATGGCTAAGAATACAGTAAGCGTGGTGGGGGTAGAAGTCTATACCCTAATAGGGAAGCGGAATGACAACCTATAACCTTAAGTAATCGATGTGACCTCAATAGAGGCAAGGTAACAGGACAAGTTGCTTGAGGTTTGTTCAAATCCTTGAATAGAGGTAGAAACCCCTAAGGGATAGTAAATTAAGAGGGATAGAGATTAGATGATATTGAATGAAGAATCGATGATAAGTTAGGTGCTTGACCTAGACACAACACAACAAGGTGATTGAATATTCACTGTGTGATGTGATCAGTGTATGATGAGCAATATCTGACCACGAGAATGATTGGTCAGAAGGTAAAGGAAGTTAGAAAGAGTAAACTCAGGCACAATCCCTCTTCAGGATAGAATTGAACAGAAATAGATAAGCATGTGATAGTTAATGGATGTATTAGGAACGAATATATCATAAGGGATGAAAAAGTTCTCGATGATGCCTAAAGCCCAAGGATGTTGGAGTGAGTAACCTAGGCACCCAGGCTAGTATGAAATTCGAGAAACGAAGTTCCCAATAAGGAATACCACTGCCTATAGAATTGTGTAACTCTAAGTGGAGAGACCCCCCCTTTTTATAGGGATATGGAGGTAAGGAGTGTACCCAAACAGGAATTGAATATGAGGAAAGCTTGACCACGAAGTAGCTCTCCAAAAGTGGATGTGACTCTCCATCGTAAAGGTTATATTATGTTCGCAAGAGCGAACTATGCTAGGCAAACGTTATGGTGAATAGTCAAACAGAATCGATAAAGGTATATCCTCCATCGGTGGTACGAAAAATGGTGGGCTGCCAATTGCTTTGGTAGGAGCAATACAGTACCCAGGGGGTTAATCCTCAAATGAAAGAGTTAAGCCATGAAGTTTGGCAGATATGTTGTACACATCCCAAGCTTTAAAATGATAGGTAGAACACCTCAATTGGATGTGTACCCAAAGAGATATGAATTTCCAAAATTGAGGCACGGAATCTGAAAGTTCCCGATTTTACCAAATGAATAGTGACCCAAGTAATTATGTTGAAATTTTAAATCCACGGGCTTGTGTCGAGATCCGCTTGAACCATAATGCTTACGAGTGCATACTCTAAGGGGTTAAAGGAAGGATGTTTCAGATAATTAGAAGAAATTGAGGGGGGGAATACTTGAGGAATTATCACAGGTTTTAAAAATAATTCATTTTCAATAATATTCAAAATCAGTCAAAACCCTAAGAATTCCACAAATTCCTTCTAGAGGCATTTTCGTCATTTTTAGCCTCATACAGGCCTCTGAACCTTATTCCTATTTTTCTAAAATTTTTCTGAAGTGTTCAGGCCTTAACCTATCATTTCCTATTTTCTGGGATTTTTCTGAGATTTTCCAACATAATTTTCATTTTTGCCCTTATTAGCCCAAAACTTTACGAAATTACAATTTTGTCTCTGGTTGGCTTAACCTCAAAATTCACCTCATTAAGGCCTTCAACATAATTATTGGCCTACATTCATCTCTATTTTTTATTCTTGGGCCTCGAGACTTATTCTGAGTCTCTAACTTTCTCTTTTCTCAGTCCCAGAAAGCTTTCTCTTTGCTATGTAGTCTGTAGGAATCCCTCTATCATTCTAGGGAATCTTTGGGACTCCTGCCATAAGGGGTCTAGTAGCCTTCCAATTTAGCCTAATTTTCAGTACTTCTAGGCCCAAAATCCGGGATGTGACAATTCTCCCCCTCTCAAAAGAAATTTCGTCCTCGAAATTTCTGGGTCAAACCTCTATCCTTGGCAGTAAGGGCAATGGCAATATGTCAGGGTCATGGTAGATCCTGAAGAGGTTTATGGTGGAGTATGGTAACTCCTAAGGTCATGGTAGACCAAGCATCAAGGAAAGAGACTAAACTGAGAGGATGGTACAATTGTCACATCCCGAATTTTGGGCATATAATTACTGAAATTAGCTTGAATTGGGCAGGATGCCAGACACTTTTTGGTATCAGAGCAAAGGTTCGAGTTGTTTACCAGAGCTAAGGTTCTGGGTCTGTATGGTTGCTCTGTATTGACTATTGTATGACACCAAATGTGATTGATTGTTTATCGTGGATTGTATTTATTTGATGATTGATTATTATGTGATTGGTCTCATATTTGATTATTTGGTTGGTGCATTACGAAGAAAGTGTTGAGACTGAAAATGAGGGGTTGCTCGAATGGGATCCCATAAAGTTTGAAAGAGTAAGGTAACTACTTCAAGGGAAATGGACATTGAAAAGAAGTAAGGAATAATAGAGGATTTTTGAGAAACTTTCCTCTAGAGAAATAATAATTAAATTGAAAGTCTTGGGTAAGATATAAGAAAAGTCAAGAAAATTTTGGCAGCATAGAGGCTTGGGTTTTGTCATGAAATTTCAACCAAAACCAAAATTAAGCTCAAACATACCTTAATAGATCCTTGGGTAAAGCTTGATGATTTCCCCTTGCTTTGAATGATTTAGGGTGCTGTTTTTGAATGAGTTTTTGGTTGAGCAAAATTTTCCCTTTTTTTCCAATTTTTGGCCAAATTATGCTCTTGTGGGGGAAGGGGCATTTATAAACCTCTTGAGTTGGCCTTAACCTCTCCAATATGGCCTAATTTTTTGCTACCTAAAGGACATGTGTCCCTCTTCATAACCCTTGAATTTTGATGATGCCAAATGTCCTTTTACTCTTTTTTTTTGTGTGGTTATTTTGGCTTAAATTGGGCTTGGATTCTCTTAACATAAGGGATCATGGGCTGCACGAAATTTATAGGTTTTCTTGGCCCAAAATAGGCCCAAAAATAATTGGAAAGGAAGGAGAAGTATGGCCTAATCACAAATTATCAATTTCCAATCAAAAGTCACTATATCAGTTACTATTTCTAAAATAGTTCTAGGCCTCCAAAAATTATTTCTCTCCATAAAAAATTCTCTTTTAATATAAAAAGGTCTCATGAATTTTTCTAAAATTTATTTTTACCTCTAACCTCTTGTATTGAATTTTCTCCAAAATTAGTCTTACTGATAAAGTTTCAATCATTAATTATCCAAAAATAATTCCCTTCACATCCTGAGGCCAGAAATAATTTTAAAATTTATAATAATAGCTAAATAATTTTTTCATATTTTTTCAAATTTATTGAGGCCTTAAGGTAGCTCAAATAATTAATTACAATAAAAAATTCCTATCCAATCATAAAATACTGATAAATCTTAAAAATTCTGTTATAAATTATTTTTACCCCTTTTTCACTTATTGGACCTCATATATTATTCTAAATCATCAATTCTTCATTTTTCCTATTTTTGAGGAATTTTAATTTTTCTGACACCCTCTTGCAGTTTATCTAACCTATACCGAATATTTTGAAAATATCAGTCTAGACCTGGTCTTGATTTTATGTCATGCATGGCTTTGTCAGCCAGTATACTTTCCTTATTAGCCCTTAACTTAATTTTTTATTCTCATTATCAGGGTTAAAATTTACAGGACGTGACATTTTCTTCCCCTTTAAATAAATTTTATTTTCAAAATTTAAAATGTACCTTATATAAAGAGCTCCGGGTAACTACTCTTCATGTCATCTTCCTATTCCTAGGTTGCTTATTCTTGTGTTATACCTTTCCAAATCATCTTGACTATCAAAATGTGTCACACCTCTCTTTATATCCCATTATACGTTAATTAGAACCAATGTAAGTTGTTTCGTAACATTTCCGGATGAAAAATTTGAAATTTAGGATTTTACTATTCATCCTGTTCGTACCCTATTTATTTGAAAATGAGTCAACTTTGAAAATTCATAACTAAATCTAGAAAAATCAAAACGAAGTGGTTCCCAATTTCATGCGAAGCTTGCTAAGAGTTTATGGAGGAAAAATACTCATTAGGTCCAATTCCATCCAGAATAATTCTAGAAAATTCACAAAGTGTACTGTTATTTGGTAAATTTTCAAATTTTTAGTATTTTTGCCCAACTTTGGAAGGGCATAACTCTTAGCACATAACTCCAAATTTAATGAATTATCACTTTTTTTAAAGCTAAAAATGAGATCTATTTGCCTATAAAATTTCATGCCCAAATTCAAACAATTGCTCATTATTTCATGTGCCACAATTTTGGCACTATTTAGGGAGATTTATCCCCTAATTTCTATTTTCTTGATTTATCTCTTTTTTTTCCTTCATCCACATCCTTTCTACAATGCATCAAGCATAATTCAACATTGAAACATGAAATAACCATACAAATTACATCAAAATGGCATCCATAACTTATTACAAAATTCATGTAAGGTTCATTATACATTGCAAAGTTTCCAACATGGGACAACATCGAGAAAACCCATTCACTCCAAGGCCAAATCCTTCCCTTGATCCATGCTTGGTCCACTTCCTAATTAGTGCATAAAATAACATAGGAGGAATGAGATTTTAAAAAAATCTTAGTAGCATATGAATTATAATTGCCATGTAAATCAATGCAAGTTTAATGTGATATGTTCATGCAATCCAAACCATTCCCAACTCATACGAATTCATACCAAATACCATGCAAGGAGAGGAACACCCTATTATCCACATTGCCATACCACAAAGCATTTGACTAAAGCATAACCAATGTCAATCAAACAATCAAGGTCACCATAAAATTCCTCCAATCCAAGCAACAATAATCACAACAAACAAGCAAGATAAACAATCAAATTATAATTCAAAGCTACCTTTGCAAAGCTTGTCCAATTAATTCCTCTAAAAG
>NW_021635303.1:0-79159 GCF_004799145.2 Neltuma alba | reverse complement strand
TTTTTTGGCTACACCATTTATCTGCTCCCTTCCTCCTTCACCCGTAGTGTCCTTTCCTAAGGTTCTGTAAAATGTTATTGTTATAATCTGATGTGATGGATCAGTGATAATAAGTCTCTTACAAGTACAAAATGGTGTGCATCATATTCTTTATCTGATGCCGGTTTTCTTTTCTTTTTTTTTATTTTTGAAGTATGGATTTATTAGCACGATAGACAGAAAGATACGAAATTTTTATCTCATCACTAAATATGAAGCCTAGACTGTTGGCAATGCAATGCCAATATTTTTATTTATTTCATAACTTTCTTGAGACCATGGTTAATTGTTGTTTTTCCTGTGGAAATTATTCTGTATTTAGATGCCTTCACTTGCAAAAGGAATAGTTGTCTACTTCACAATGACGAAATCAGTTGTTTTATTTTGTTCATTCTGCTACAGGTGCTTGTATGCTCCAGAGATGGGAGTGTACTCATTTGAAGTGGTAATAGTAGCAGATAATTGTTTGACTTTGTTATGCTTTATTATCTTATAACCAAGGCAAAGCTTAGTGAAGTGTCATTGCCAAAAAAAAAAAAAAAAAGGGAGAGAAAGATCAGCTATTAATTTCCTAACCTGAAGGGTTTTGCCTCTCTTGTATCCCCTAGGAAAGTACACAATAAAATGACGACTTTGATTATTGTTAATTGCACTTGTTGAATTAATCCAGTATAAGGGCGATCTACAATGGCAATACAATATTGGAGATCCAATTACTGCATCTGCCTATGTTGATGAACACTTGCTGCTCCAGTCTGATTCCTCCCCTTATTCAGACAGGTAAATTGTATCCGTTGATTTTATTAACTTGAGAAAAAAGAAAATTTGTTAACTATGAAGCACTGATATTAGAAAGGAAAATTTAATAAACGTGTTTTTTTGTTTTTTTTTTTAATACCAATTCATGATTTACACTTTTAACAAGCTCATTAATAACGTTTTTAAAGATTGAAATCCACTTTTTAAATTTGATTGGAAAGTATATTAAACTTATAATCTTAAGTAATCTAAGTCTTAATTTTCTCTATTTAGAAATTGAAGCAATATTGTCTAAAATGCATGGCATCAAACCGCCCAAAATCACTACTTATGTTGTTGGATTTTAATATCCATATATTGGAGGAATGTGCTCGGCCAAATATCAATGTCGTGTCTGATATTTGTGTCAGCATACACACCTTGTGTTGAATAGTTGTTCTTTTCAGGTTAATTTGCATTTGTTCCAGTTCTGGAGGTGTGCACATTCTTAGAGTGAACTTGGAAGAAGATGAAGATACTGATCAACCTAGAACTAGTGCGGAGGAATGTGCTCGGCTAAACTTGGAGGGAGATATATTCTCTTCCCCTGTAATGATTGGCGGCAGGATTTTTGTGGGATGTAGGGATGATTACTTGCACTGCATTTCTCTTGAAATTCCATCGGAAAGTTGAATAAATTTTTTTCTCCTTTGTTTTTTGTGTGGCAAAAGTTGAATAATAAAACTAACTACTAGTCTTTAATATAAGAGTTAATTTGACATTCTATTTGATTCTAAATATAAGATATCAATTTACTTTGTCTCTCATATTATTTATTTTTTTCAAAGTAGTCCTTACAGTAGTTGTATATATTAAAGTTTCATCAAATGGTAATTTTAATTAATACATATGGTTAGCAGGAGTATTTTAAGGAGCACAATGCCTATGTTTTTCATATAACTAGGTTAACAAATTTTTTCATCTACTCAAATTAGTTAACCAGCTTTTATATTAAGGATTGGAGGTATATTTTTTAGAATGATTATTTTTTGTTGAAATTTAATTGTTGCTGGTGATAAAGTGCTTGGGGGCAAGATGACAATTTTTTTTTCCCCTTTTTTTGTGTCCAATTCTCTGTTTAAAATTCCTAAATGGTGTTTGTTATTTATATTTCCATTGATGTGAACGCTAGAGAGTGAAACATCCTTCCTTTAACCCCTCCAAAGTATGTACTCGTAAGCGTTATGGTTCAAGCAGATCTCGACACAAGCTCGTGGATTTAAAATTTCAACATAATTACTTGGGTTACTATTCATTTGGTAAAATGGGAACTTTCAGATTCCGTGTCTCAATTTTGGAAATTTGTATCTCCTTGTGTACACATCCAATTAATGTGTTCTACCTATTATTTTAAAGCTTGAGATGTGTACAACGTGTCTGCCAAACTTTATGGCATGACTCTTTCATTTGATAGGTCAAACTGGAGCTGGACGTTGACTGCTCCAGTACCTATGTTTCATTCATTAAACAATTCTTACTTTAATTCTCCCCTCATTTGAACATGCAACAACTAGCCTTATGGACATTCATTTATATACCTTTCTATTCATGCCATAAACATTCTAAACAAATATATTACATCATTAGTATTCATATACATAATTTATACAATAGGAGAATTATACATTAACCAATAGCTTCAATCATTAACATGAATAATTTTTCACTTTCTTCTTCCTTCTCATGCTCTTCTTCATGCAATCATTGTCCATTATACTTGACCTAAATGGTGGGTTAGGGAGGGGAGATTCGGGAGAATTTCAGTAGCAAATAATAACCACTCAAACATACACTGCAAGCTTAACATTTAACATGTTTGCAATTTAATATTTTATAACATAATGACATGTTTAGAAACCATCATGCATTTATTATAAACACATAGGCTTATGGCATATTTCAAACACACATTTACAATCACAACACGAGTTCATAAAATCATATAACATAAAAATATGTCATATATACGCAAGCAAATGCCAAGCACAAAAGAGTAAGGTCAAATTTGCTACCTTTGTCCTTAAGCTTTCTTTTTACTTCCTTTTGTTTTCAACCATTAAAGTTGCTTGCTCAACCACATCTAAACTTTCTCTTGGATGCCTCAAGGTCCTAATCACAACCACAAGAGTCACATTATTCATTAGGACTAAGAATTACACAATATGGAAGACTTATGTCCTTAAACTTAATATCTTTTTTAATTTATAATGCAGTATTCTAGCTTTGTAAAAATTGTCCCCTTAGGCCAAACATACACAATTTTGTCCAAGGAATCTAAATATTAGCTTAGATTCATCAAAATCCAATTCCTTCCCCTGGTTCTAGGCCAAAACCGAAATCTGCCACTTAATTTTCAGTTTTGATTTCAATGCTTCCAGCTTCATTCTTTCATCTTATCCTTACACAATTTTTCATTTTAAACACACTGGAAGCATCAAAATCATCAAAATCACATCCTAGGTACAAGAACCAGGTCTAGCCGAAATATTTCCTCAAGTTACACAATAATGAAATCCAACCAATTTCAGCATAAATCCACTTGATTCGTGTTTCTTTCAAGTCTTTAAACATTATTCTAGCATTAATTTCATCTTCCCTTACACTTAACAATTTCGTGCAGCACCTTCCTTAAGGGTTTCAAGCTCCCAAAAATCATTAAAATCTATAACCAAGCTCAACAACAAGAGTAGTGAAAACTACATCAAAAACCATGAACATATCTTATTTTAGAGCTTGATCTTGCATGAGACCACTTGACCTTTCTTTCTCCCTTTTCTTTCTTTCTCTAGAAATCTTTTGCCAAAGCTTCCCCAAGGTTTCCATGACTTAGGACGAAATGAGAGGGAGGGGAGGGGTATTTATAGAAAATAAGACCAAATCTGTCCGTTGATCTTAAAATACATGGCTTGATCTGGACCGTCCATTTTCTCTTTTAATCTTATGTGTGTGACAAGTGTCCCATGACATCATGCTTACCTCATCATGATGACATCATGCTTACATCATCAATCCACATGCTTCTAATCCGACAGTACACGTGTCTTGCATCCAGCCATACACGTAATACATCCTTTTCTCATCTAACTGTACACTTGTCTCCTCCATATTCTTTCATCATTAAGGCATTAAAATAGGGAGGAAATTAATATAAAATTCGTGCAAAATACCACCCTTAGGTATTCCTCCCCCTATCTTGTCATTCTGCACCGTATAAAGTATTTTTTCGGGCCCTTGACTTACCCGCGACCACTAGGACATGTTCTGGTACCATTTTCTCTCCTCAAATAAATTCACATGGCATTATATAACATGCCCAAAGATAGAGTGATGCTCTTTCCTTGTTTTTCCATTAAAATAATTAAAATAATTAATAATATTCATTTCAAAGTGATCTTGACCGAATTCTTTCTACCGGTCCATAACTCTGAGAATCTATCTCCAGGTACCAATACTATTTATTCATCATAGGGAATTCCCTAATTTTTCTTAAGTTGAAAGTCAACCTCTAGACATTTGACTTTGACTTTTCCCGGATAGTATGTAAATAGGCTTTAGATTCCATTAAAGCCAACCTTTTCACTTTCTGGGGACGGAATTATTTTTAAAACCTGTGATAATTCTTCAAGTATTTTCCTCATTTTCTTTCAATTATTTGAGGCCTCCCTATACTTTAAATAATTTATTTTTAATAATATTCCAAATCAATCAAAACCCTAGGAATTCCACAATTTCCTTCTAGGGGCATTTTCGTCATTTTTAGCCTCATATAGGCTACTGAACCTTATTCCCATTTTTTTTGGAATTTTTATGAAGTGTTCGGGCCTTAACCTATCATTTCCCATTTTCTGGGATTTTTCTGAAATTTTCGGGCATAATTTCTATTTTTGCCTTTACTAGCCCAAAACTTTATGAAATTACAGTTTTGCCCCTGGTTGGCTTAACCTCAAAATTCACCTCATTGAGGCCTCCAACATAACTATTGGCCTACATTTATCTCTATTTCTTATTCTTGGGTTTCGAGACTTCTTCTAAGTCTCTAACTTTCTATTTTCTTAGTCCTAGAAAGCTTTTTCTTTGCTATTTAGTCCGTGGGAATCTCTCTATCCTTCTAGGGAGTCTCTGGGACCTCTGCCAAAAAGGGATCTAGTAGCCTCCCAATTCAGCCTAATTTCAGTACTTTTAGGCCTAAAATCCAGGATGCGACAATTCTCCCCCTCTAAAAAGAAATTTCATCCTCGAAATTTCCGGGTCAAACCTCTATCCTTACCCTTAATGAGAGGTCAACTGAAGAGAATATCCCCACTTATACTCAACTTTGGCCTCTTTAACTTTTCATTATACCTCATTGCCAGGTTTCAATCCTGGAATTCATGCTAACATAACTTTCCCTTTCTTACTTTTCTGGCTTTTTTACAAGCATGGCCTTTGCTTTTACATATTTTGTCATCACTGCTTGTATTCTTCCTATACTCTGGGTCCATTCTTTCATAATAATACCATGACAATGTACTTGTCTTCATGGTATTTTACTATACCATAGCATTTCAAGTTCCTTTAACACTGCCTTTATCAGGTCTTTTCAACATATTTTGTCATTCTCATCTTTACCTTAAGGGCCTATCTCCTTTCTTTTACATTCTCATTTCACATATAACTTGCTTGAATACATCGTTCAAGACTTATAGTTCGAGGCTCAATTAACAATAATCGTGTCTGTGAAAAAGTCAAGGATACTCTTTCGGTACTAGTTAATCACTGGAGTGGGTTTTTATGTCTTAAACTCATCCCTGGTCCTTTCATTACCAAGACTTACGAGGAATCACCCTCATGGCTTTAACGTATCTAGCCTTACAAGGAATCACCCTCACAGCTGAATGTGTCATCCCATGCTTATGTCTTAAGAGGCATCGTCCTCTTAGCTTAACATGGAACCCTGTTCTCACATCTCGAGAGGTACCATCCTCTCAGTTTAGTCTCTTCCCTTGACTGTATCCAAGAGTAACCATTACTCGATTCGCACCTTGAATTAGATGGGGCGACTCTGGAATTTCAGTTTGTGTACGGATAGGGGTTCTTTCTTCTTGATGAAGTGTCAGGGCATCTCTCGCCTGATGGTAGTCCCTCATATAGTGTCCTATTTTGCCACACCTGCAGTAGATATTCGATCCTGCTAAATAAGGCCTGCTCTTATGATGTTTTCCACATAGGTTATACCCTTTTATTCCTCTTGGTAAATGGAACCTCATCTGTTTACGGCTTCTTCTGGTCCGCCTGCTCCTTCCAGGTCTCTTCCTTTTAGCTGTACTTCCTGGTTCAAATTTCTTATTTCCAAAGGTGTCTTCCATCCTGACATACTGGTCCTGATCCCTTTCCAACACTTTGCACACTTCTACTACTGTATTGAAATTCATCAGCTGCATAGGGGCTATGTGTTCTCGAAGACTAGGCTTGAGGACTTTAACCAACTTTTCTGTGTTCCACTTTGCGGCTTGCTGTAGGAAAGTGGAATAAGGTAACAAATAGAAATTTGAAAATTTGTCAAATGAACAGTACACTTTGACGAATTTCCTGGAATTATTCTGGATGGAATTGGACCTAATGAATATTTGTTCTCCATAGAACTCTTAGCAAGCTTCGTATGAAAATTGGAACCACATCGTTTTGATTTTTCTAGATTTAGTTATGAATTTTTAAAATTGGCCCATTTTCAGATGAACAATGTACATATAAGATGAATAGTAAAATCCTAAATTTAAAATTTTTCATTCGAAAACATTGCGAAACACGTTATAATGGTTCCAATTGCCATATTATGGGTTATAAAGAGAGGTGTGACACTTTTTGGTATCAGAGCAAAGGTTCTGGCAAGTATTTAAACAAAACAAAGGTTTTGGTAAAAGCTCTACTGACAAAGGTATAAACGGAACACTGGTTCAAGCGAAGCCCGGTATGAGTGAAATCCCTATCAAGAAAAGTGATGGGTTACTAGGATTGGTCCAACTTTTATGAGATTGAGGTGATTTCTCCAGGGGAAATAGACACATAAAAGAAGTAAGAAATGATAGAAAGTAACCTAAGAGATAGGTAGTCACTATTAAGAGACTCTCCCTCAGACAAGGAATGGTTGAGCTGAGAGAGCTTGACCAGGGTATGAGTTAAGGTCAAAGTACTCACCAGAGGATAATGGCTAAGAATACAGTAAGGGTGGTGGGGGTAGAAATCTATACCCTAATAGGGAAGCGGAATGACAACCTATAACCTTAAGTAATCGATGTGACCTCTATAGAGGCAAGGTAACAGGACAAGTTGCTTGAGGTTTGTTCAAATCCTTGAATAGAGGTAGAAACCCCTAAGAGATAGTAAATTAAGAGGGATAGAGATTAGATGATATTGAATGAAGAATCGATGATAAGTTAGGTGCTTGACCTAGACACAACACAGCAAGGTGATTGAATATTCACTGTGTGATGTGATCAGTGTATGATGAGCAATATCTGACCACGAGAATGATTGGTCAGAAGGTAAAGGAAGTTAGAAAGAGTAAACTCAGGCACAATCCCTCTTCAGGATAGAATTGAACAGAAATAGATAAGCATGTGATAGTTAATGGATGTATTAGTAACGAATATATCATAAGGGATGAAAAAGTTCTCGATGATGCCTAAAGCCCAAGGATGTTGGAGTGAGTAACCTAGGCACCCAGGCTAGTATGAAATTTGAGAAACGAAGTTCCCAATAAGGAATACCACTGCCTATAGAATTGTGTAACTCTAAGTGGAGAGGCCCCCCTTTTTATAGGGATATGGAGGTAAGGAGTGTACCCAAACAGGAATTGAATATGAGGAAAGCTTGACCACGAAGTAGCTCTCCAAAAGTGGATGTGACTCTCCATCGTAAAGGTTATATTATGTTCGCAAGAGCGAACTATGCTAGGCAAACGTTATGGTGAATAGTCAAACAGAATCGATAGAGGTATATCCTCCATCGGTGGTATGAAAAATGGTGGGCTGCCAATTGCTTTGGTAGGAGCAATACAGTACCCAGGGGGTTAATCCTCAAATGAAAGAGTTAAGCCATGAAGTTTGGCAGATATGTTGTACACATCCCAAGCTTTAAAATGATAGGTAGAACACCTCAATTGGATGTGTACCCAAAGAGATATGAATTTCTAAAATTGAGGCACGGAATCTGAAAGTTCCCGATTTTACCAAATGAATAGTGACCCAAGTAATTATGTTGAAATTTTAAATCCACGGGCTTGTGTCGAGATCCGCTTGAACCATAATGCTTACGAGTGCATACTCTAAGGGGTTAAAGGAAGGATGTTTCAGATAATTAGAAGAAATTGAGGGGGGGAATACTTGAGGAATTATCACAGGTTTTAAAAATAATTCATTTTCAATAATATTCAAAATCAGTCAAAACCCTAAGAATCCCACAAATTCCTTCTAGAGGCATTTTCGTCATTTTTAGCCTCATACAGGCCTCTGAACCTTATTCCTATTTTTCTAAAATTTTTCTGAAGTGTTCAGGCCTTAACCTATCATTTCCCATTTTTTGGGATTTTTCTGAGATTTTCCAACATAATTTTCATTTTTGCCCTTATTAGCCCAAAACTTTACAAAATTACAATTTTGTCTCTGGTTAGCTTAACCTCAAAATTCACCTCATTAAGGCCTTCAACATAATTATTGGCCTACATTCATCTCTATTTCTTATTCTTGGGCCTCGAGACTTATTCTGAGTCTCTAACTTTCTCTTTTCTCAGTCCCAGAAAGCTTTCTCTTTGCTATGTAGTCTGTAGGAATCCCTCTATCATTCTAGGGAATCTCTGGGACTCCTGCCATAAGGGGTCTAGTAGCCTTCCAATTTAGCCTAATTTAGTACTTCTAGGCCCAAAATCCGGGATGTGACAATTCTCCCTCTCTCAAAAGAAATTTCGTCCTCGAAATTTCTGGGTCAAACCTCTATCCTTGGCAGTAAGGGCAATGGCAATATGTCAGGGTCATGGTAGATCCTGAAGAGGTTTATGGTGGAGTATGGTAACTCCTAAGGTCATGGTAGACCAAGCATCAAGGAAAGAGACTAAACTGAGAGGATGGTACAATTGTCACATCCCGAATTTTGGGCATATAATTACTGAAATTAGCTTGAATTGGGCAGGATGCCAGACACTTTTTGGTATCAGAGCAAAGGTTCGAGTTGTTTACCAGAGCTAAGGTTCTGGGTCTGTATGGTTGCTCTGTATTGACTATTGTATGACACCAAATGTGATTGATTGTTTATCGTGGATTGTATTTATTTGATGATTGATTATTATGTGATTGGTCTCATATTTGATTATTTGGTTGGTGCATTACGAAGAAAGTGTTGAGACTGAAAATGAGGGGTTGCTCGAATGGGATCCCATAAAGTTTGAAAGAGTAAGGTAACTACTTCAAGGGAAATGGACATTGAAAAGAAGTAAGGAATAATAGAGGATTTTTGAGAAACTTTCCTCTAGAGAAATAATAATTAAATTGAAAGTCTTGGGTAAGATATAAGAAAAGTCAAGAAAATTTTGGCAGCATAGAGGCTTGGGTTTTGTCATGAAATTTCAACCAAAACCAAAATTAAGCTCAAACATACCTTAATAGATCCTTGGGTGAAGCTTGATGATTTCCCCTTGCTTTGAATGATTTAGGGTGCTGTTTTTGAATGAGTTTTTGGTTGAGCAAAATTTTCCCTTGTTTTCCAATTTTTGGCCAAATATGCTCTTGTGGGGGAAGGGGCATTTATAAACCTCTTGAGCTGGCCTTAACCTCTCCAATATGGCTTAATTTTTTGCTACCTAAAGGACATGTGTCCCTCTTCATAACCCTTGAATTTTGATGATGCCAAATGTCCTTTTACTCTTTTTTTTTTTGGGTTATTTTGGCTTAAATTGGGCTTGGATTCTCTTAACATAAGGGATCATGGGCTGCACGAAATTTATAGGTTTTCTTGGCCCAAAATAGGCCCAAAAATAATTGGAAAGGAAGGAGAAGTATGGCCTAATCACAAATTATCAATTTCCAATCAAAACTCACTATATCAGTTACTATTTCTAAAATAGTTCTAGGCCTCCAAAAATTATTTCTCTCCATAAAAAATTCTCTTTTAATATAAAAAGGTCTCATGAATTTTTCTAAAATTTATTTTTACCTCTAACCTCTTGTATTGAATTTTCTCCAAAATTAGTCTTACTGATAAAGTTTCAATCATTAATTATCCAAAAATAATTCCCTTCACATCCTGAGGCCAGAAATAATTTTAAAATTTATAATAATAGCTAAATAATTTTTTCATATTTTTTCAAATTTATTGAGGCCTTAAGGTAGCTCAAATAATTAATTACAATAAAAAATTCCTATCCAATCATAAAATACTGATAAATCTTAAAAATTCTGTTATAAATTATTTTTACCCCTTTTTCACTTATTGGACCTCATATATTATTCTAAATCATCAATTCTTCATTTTTCCTATTTTTGAGGAATTTTAATTTTTCTGACACCCTCTTGCAGTTTATCTAACCTATACCGAATATTTTGAAAATATCAGTCTAGACCTGGTCTTGATTTTATGTCATGCATGGCTTTGTCAGCCAGTATACTTTCCTTATTAGCCCTTAACTTAATTTTTTATTCTCATTATCAGGGTTAAAATTTACAGGACGTGACATTTTCTTCCCCTTTAAATAAATTTTATTTTCAAAATTTAAAATGTACCTTATATAAAGAGCTCCGGGTAACTACTCTTCATGTCATCTTCCTATTCCTAGGTTGCTTATTCTTGTGTTATACCTTTCCAAATCATCTTGACTATCAAAATGTGTCACACCTCTCTTTATATCCCATTATACGTTAATTAGAACCAATGTAAGTTGTTTCGTAATATTTCCGGATGAAAAATTTGAAATTTAGGATTTTACTATTCATCCTGTCCGTACCCTATTTATTTGAAAATGAGTCAACTTTGAAAATTCATAACTAAATCTAGAAAAATCAAAACGAAGTGGTTCCCAATTTCATGCGAAGCTTGCTAAGAGTTTTATGGAGGAAAAATACTCATTAGGTCCAATTCCATCCAGAATAATTCTAGAAAATTCACCAAAGTGTACTGTTTATTTTGGTAAATTTTCAAATTTTTAGTATTTTTGCCCAACTTTGGAAGGGCATAACTCTTAGCACATAACTCCAAATTTAATGAATTATCACTTTTTTTAAAGCTAAAAATGAGATCTATTTGCCTATAAAATTTCATGCCCAAATTCAAACAATTGCTCATTATTTCATGTGCCACAATTTTGGCACTATTTAGGGAGATTTTATCCCCTAATTTCTATTTTCTTGATTTATCTCTTTTTTTTCCTTCATCCACATCCTTTCTACAATGCATCAAGCATAATTTCAACATTGAAACATGAAATAACCATACAAATTACATCAAAATGGCATCCATAACTTATTACAAAATTCATGTAAGGTTCATTATACATTGCAAAGTTTCCAACATGGGACAACATCGAGAAAACCCATTCACTCCAAGGCCAAATCCTTCCCTTGATCCATGCTTGGTCCACTTCCTAATTAGTGCATAAAATAACATAGGAGGAATGAGATTTTAAAAAAATCTTAGTAGCATATGAATTATAATTGCCATGTAAATCAATGCAAGTTTAATTGTGATATGTTCATGCAATCCAAACCATTCCCAACTCATACGAATTCATACCAAATACCATGCAAGGAGAGGAACACCCTATTATCCACATTGCCATACCACAAAGCATTTGACTAAAGCATAACCAATGTCAATCAAACAATCAAGGTCACCATAAAATTCCTCCAATCCAAGCAACAATAATCACAACAAACAAGCAAGATAAACAATCAAATTATAATTCAAAGCTACCTTTGCAAAGCTTGTCCAATTAATTCCTCTAAAGAGCAATGCTTCTCCTTAATTCCTCCTCTCAATGCCTATTAAACCAAGCATAATCATAGGCCATATTAATCACAAGACAACTTAATTCCAATACTTAAACATTAACTCAACAATTTTCTCCCCCTTTTTTTTTTTTTAACAAATTGATTCCTTTCTTAGAATCAACCATCTCATGACTCAATCCTACACAATTTTTCATGAGGAATCCAATGGTGTAATCAGATTTTTGAAAATCACAGTCTTTCCCCATGAACCTGGTTTGGCCAAATAGGGGTCCTTAATTTTTCAAAAATTTCATTTTTGATTCCAATGATTTTAAACACTTTCCAACAACATATCCCTACACAAAAACATGTTTTAAAGCCATTGGAATCATCAAATCAATGGAAAAAAAACTCCTTCTCTATGAACAGTGCTGGCCAAAATGATGAAGTAAAAGTACACTTAAAGTTCCAAGTTTGTCTTTACAATTTCTACTAGTTTTCAAGGGCATAATGGTCTATTCAAGACATAAGTTTTGGCTATAAATACCCCATTGGAAGAGCATTTTTGCAAGCATTTGTAAACAAAACACTCTATCAAAAATTAGATAGAAAACCATAGGGGTGAAGGCCAAGAAGAAGGAATAAGATTCAAGCTTCAAGATCAAGGAATGTGGTGATTCTAACACCTGTCTTGATGCTTGTTTTGATTAAGTTACTGTTTGTATCTGATTCTAAAATTTAGCATGATTAAAGTAAACTCTTTAAATTTAAATCCATAGGTAGAATACTTCATTTAGATATGTGTATGATTTATGATGATTTTTCAAAATTAGGGTTTAAAATCTGGAAGTAGTTTTGATCACTAGAGTAGTAGGAAATTTCCATACAATTCTGGTATTGTGTCACATAAAATTGGTTTCTTAAGACTATTTTTCCTTTAAAGAGCACTTAAGGATCTTTCAGTAGGACTTAGAATCACTCAGCTTTGATTTTTTTGGAGTTAATTATGAATTTTCAAAGTTGAGTAAAAAGTCTAGAAATACCAATGAACTGTACCTATGAAGCAAGTCTTGAACTTTGTGTGATCTCTTGGTCCTAGTCAGTAATGTGACCCTTATGGCTGTGATTAGGACCTTGAAACATCTAAGAGAAGGTTTGGATGTGGTTGACCAAAAGCTAGATGGTTGGGAAGCTTAGGGAGCACGCTGAAAAACAAGAGAAAACTTATGGTGCAAGGTAGTGAACTTACCTGTTAACATTGCTTGATGTTGTATGCTTGTGTATTGATATGTACATGATGATTGGTTGATGTTGTGATATGTTTTGGCTACTATAATTGCTATTTAGGATGAGTAGATTATGTCATTATGGCCATGCATTAAGTAGGTAGCATTAAGCATGCTAATATGTCACTAATTAACAAGAGAATTAGCACGTTGCATATAATGCATTAGCATCCATCTAGCATGATTAATATGGTATTGTTTGCTATTGAGATTCCCTCAAATCTCACCCCTCCCTAATTAAGTATTTAGGTCAAGCATGATGGGCAATGGTTGCATGAAGAGAAGCTAAGAGATTGATGCAAAGAAGTAGAGAGTTGTTAGTATTATTATGTGATGCTTAAATTCTCTAGTTATGTAATAATTATGGAACATGCCAATTTATGTAATTTAGTTGTATATGACATTAGTGACATGTAAGAACGAATATGAGAAGTAATGAGAATGCATGAGATTGAATTATGTATGCTTGGATTCTTAAAAGAATTAAAGTAAGAATTATATAAGAGATAAAACATAGGTCCTAGGGTAGTCAGTTTCCAACTCCAGTTTGACCTACCAAATGAATGAATTAAGCCACAAATTTTGGTAGTACACATCTCAAGCTTTAAAATGAGAGGTAGATCACCTCAATTGGATGCTTACACAAGGAGACATGATTTTCTAAAGGTTGAGGCGTAGAATCTAAAAGTTCCAGATTAGACTAAATGAACAGTAAAAATTGGATAGTAAACTGTATGAATTGGCCAAGGATAAGTCCATTTTTATAATTTTTCCTTGAATAGCACTAAAAGAGCTTCGAGAAGAAATCTAGAGCACCTCCATACAATTTTTGTAGAATTAGTTATGATTTTTCAAATTTGAACTTGTAATTTGGAAAAATGCATAGTGAATGGTACCAAAGGACTTAAAGAAAAATTTTAATTTTTGGACCTACATAGGCTTCCACATATCCAATTTGCTTCCAAATGCGTATTCTAAAAGGTAAAAGTAAGGACATTTCACGTTTTGACCGAAATGTGGTAACAAAATCACCTCCAAAATAATTCAATTTTCTAACCAAAACAAGCTTTAATCTCAACCATAATAAAGCTTAAACAAATCTTGGTGAATCCTTGACTAAAACTTGATGATGCCTTGTCCAAATGCTCTCACTAAGTTCAGTTTTTAAGCTCAAGAAAACAACTTGACAAAATCTTCCCTCTTCTATCAATTTTATACCTATTTTTGTATATTTAGGGGGTATTTATAGGCAAAGTTTCTGCTCCCTCCCCCCTTCAATTGGCCTAAAAATGTATCACATAAGAGGGACACATGGCTGCCATCATGTGCTTGAATTTCCAGATCATGCCAAGTGTATATTACCTAGAATATTCCAAGATATTCTTTAATATGGGCCCTAATTTTGCATGCATTTTGGTCCTTTGGCCTAATATAGAGCCCACTTATGGCCTAAAAAGATGGCCCACAAATTAGATCACCATCTCAAAGTATCTTCAAGTTTTATCGGTTACTATTTATTTGTAACTTTTCATAATTTTTCTAGACCTCCAAAATTATATTTTTCTCTATTAAAAATCCTATTTTAGTATGAGGATATGATCTAGAAATTTTTATAATTTTTCTCCACTTCTAACTATTTATTTTAAATTTTTCCCGGATATGCCTTTATCGGTAAGACTGCAGGAAATAAATTCTCTAAAATTAATTCCTGTGCTTCCAAGGCCTAAAACCAATTTTAAAAATTCCTCTAAATATTTATATAATTATTCCATAATTTTTCTAGAATTATTGAGGCCTCTAGATATTTAAAATAATTATTTTCCTCCAATTTTTTTACTATTTTTCCAAAAAACCTCTGTTTTCAGGGAATTTAGTAACAATCTATTTTCACTCTAATTTTACTTTTAGAGCCTCCACCAAGGTTCCAAAACCCCTAATTGACCTTTTTACTATTTTCTGGGAATTTTCTAGAATTTTTCTCAGATTTTCCTGTTTTGCCCTTCCTAGATCGATAATTCTAAAAATGCCAGCCTGGACCCTATCGAGGTTTCACATCAAAATTTATTTCATCCCTCTATCAACTTTCTATATTGGCTCTCATTCAAATTTTTAACTTCTTTTGTCCAAATAAGATTTTAGGATGTGACAATAGGCTACTAGTCCTACTTTTGAAAGGATTTAGAAAGGTACAATCAACTTGGGTGTCAGCTTTCATACTTTTAATGACCTTCCCACTCCTGTTGTTGGAGATACTTTTAAGAATATATGATCTCCAAATTCAAACTCTAAAGGCTTTTGCCAGACATCAGTGTAACTCTTGTGTCTACTTTAAGCCATAAGTTGCCTTTGTCTGATCATCTTTATCTGTTGTGAGGTTTGTTCTACTATGTTTGGTCCATAAATCTTTCTTTCCCCTAACTTTGTCTAGCATAGTGGGAATCTACACTTTCATCCTTACAGTGCTTTATACGGAGCCATCTGTATACTAGAATGGTACTGTTGTTATAAGCAAATTCAGCTAACAATAAGTACTCATCCTAGTTTCCTTTAAAGTCCAGTTCACACGTTCTCAGCATATCTTCTAGCGTTTGAATCATTCACTCTATCTGCTAATCTATTTACATAGAATATGTTGTACTGAAACTTAACTTCATACCCATAGCCTGTTGTAACGCTTTCCAAAATTTGAAAAGAAATCAGAGATCTCTATTAGACACAATCATTTTTTGTACTCCATGTAATCTCACAACTTCCATAACATATAACCTCGCAAGCTTTTTTGGTTGATATTCTTTTCTCATTACAGAAAATGAGCTGATTTCGTCAGTTGATCAACTATTATCCAAATTACATCATATCTTGGCGACATGCAAGGTAATCTCAAGATGAAATCTATGGAGATGCAATCCCATTTCTATTCAGGGATACTCAAAAGTTACAGAGGTCCTGACAGTCTCTGATATTCTATTTTGATTTTTTGCCAGGTGAGGTACTTTGACACATACTCTGTTATATCTCTTTTTATACCAGGCCACCAAATAATTCTCTAAGTGACCATTCGACCTTGTTGTATTAACACACATCCAATCCTTGCTTACTTGCATCGGTATATACTACAAACGGTAGTGTAGGATCGGGAATAATTAGCACAAGATTAGAGGTCACCTTTTACTTTAACTCTTGAAAGTTAACCTCACACTTTCCATCCTACATGAATAGTTGGTTCTTCTTATGAGCTTAGTCAGTGGAAGGGCAATTCTGAAAATTTTTTGAATAAATCTTCTATAATAACTAGCTAGTCCCAGAAAGCTTTAAACTTTTATTACCGTCTTAGGTTGTTCTAATTAACATTGCTTTAATTTTATTGGGGTCTACTGCTACTCCTTCTCAAGCAATCACACCCAAGAATCTTACCTCATTCAGCCAGAACTCACATTTACTAAATGTAGCATATAGTTGCTTTTCATTCAAAGTGTTCGGGACAAACCGTAAATGTTGCTCATGCTCTTCTGGTGACTTTGATTACACCAAAATATCATCAATAAAGGCTATACTAAACTAATCTAGGTATGGCTGAAGATTCTATTCATATAATACATGAAAATTGCAGGGGTGTTTGTCAACCCAAAAGGCACCACTAGAAATTCGTAGTGTCATAATGAGTTCGAAAAGCAGTCTTTGATATATCTTCTACTTTGATTCTCAGCTGGTGACAGCTTGATCTTAAGTCAATCTTAGAAATATGGTGGCACTAGCTAGTTGATCTAGTAACTCATCAATTCGGGGTACAAGGTACTTATTCTTAAAATGTTACCTTGTTCAACTCTTGGTAATCTATGCATAATCACAAACTGCCATCCTTCTTCTTCACGAACAATACCGGTGCACCCCATGGAGATACACTAGCTCAGAAGAAACCTTTCTCTAGTAACTCCTCTAACTGTTTCTTTAACTTTGCTATCTCATTTGGAGCCCTTCAGTCTAACTACTTTTTTTAACTCTGCCGTCTCATTTGGAGCCATTCGGTACGAGGCTTTAAAGATTGGTCCTGCCCCTGGTACTATATCAATGGCAAATTCCACTTCTCTCTCTGATGGCAATCCACTGATTTCTGTGGGAAGGACTTTAGGAAAATCACATACAACAGGTATTTATGTAATCCTTTCTTCTGCTTCTACTTTTACTGAGAAGAACACCATGTACCTGGAAACCCTGCCTCAAATACCTAACTGCCTGAGCTTCCATAATCAAATTTAACTTTACTTCTGTTCAAGGAGTCGACTCTTGGTTGGTAAGGTTTAACGTTTTATTCTAACAGTCAAGCAGTATGTTATTCGAGGATAACCAGTTCAGGCTAAGGATAACATCAATATCATAGAAGGGCATGCATATAAGGTCCAATATAGTCCAACAACGGGCATACCAGATAGTGTAATTTAAACAAACACTGGAAGTTAAAACTTCAGTGCCAGTATGAGTGAAAACACAAAGATCATACAATAATGTACCAACAGTGAGGCCTAAGCGCCTAGCGTAATCATACGATATAAAGGATTGGTTGGCACCCGAATCAAACAACACATGCACAAGGTAATCATTTACACTAATAGTACCTTGTATCATCTAGGGCGACTTTCTAGCCTTTTCCTTGTTGAGGACAAACACCCTACCCTGAGCCTCAGGCCTCGAACTATCCATACCTTGTGGGCACTCCCTCGCAAAGTGTCGCAACTTCCCATATCTGTAGCACACATTTTGACCCATCGTGCACGGCTAGTCTTTGTGATTCTTACCATAGATCTCACACTCTTTTTCGGTATTATTGAACTCTCCTCGCCTTGCCCCTCCTCTAGGCCTCCTGGAAAAGTTAGGCTTTCTCCTCTCCCTGTTTTTCCTATAGAAAGTTCCTTCTGACCCATCCTTGCTATGAGTTTTTTTGTTATGGGGTTGGCTTAGCCAACTCAGGATGATTTTGGCTACTTTTTGTAATGCGACAGACTTTCACTGCCTTATTGAATACCTTAAGCTATCTTAGGGCCACTTTTTCCCTTAACTCAAGTCTCAGCCCCTTGATAAGCCTCATTATTTGCATATATTTCTAGCCCTAAACTCATGCTTTTGCCATTTATATTTACATAGTTTAGGTATAATTAGCTTTCATTATGCATAAGAGTTAGTGAAGGAAGTTGTGAGGTTT
This sequence comes from Neltuma alba, assembly GCF_004799145.2. NCBI lineage: Eukaryota > Viridiplantae > Streptophyta > Magnoliopsida > Fabales > Fabaceae > Neltuma > Neltuma alba. The sequence goes on along the minus strand of NW_021635303.1, from coordinate 60,887 downwards.
TCTTTGTGTTTTTGCATAATTTTATGTGATTTTATTGTGTGTACTTTTGATCCTCGTTTGGTGTGAATTTCAGGGAGCTTTACTAGCATTCTCGTCATTCTGTCATAGGTGCTATGGTGGATAGTTGAAGGCGTCAAGCAGATTTCCAAAGATACTCTCGGTCATAGGCACCGCGACGAAAGATCAGAGGCACCACGGCGGACCAAGTTTCACAAGGAGCTTAGGATCACTAATTGAAACGACATCGTATAGGCTAGGCACAGTGGCAGATGACAAAAAACTTCATATTTAAATATAGAAGTTGCACGCTCAAAGCGGAGAAAAAGCCCAGATTCAGTTCTTCACCCTCCAGATCACCGATTTTCTCGTTCTCTCTGTCTTCTCTCAATTCTCTCTCCTATTTTTGTCTAAATCTATCATCTTCCACCAATCATCTATGAATCTTTCATTGATTCTTGTTGTTTCTACTGCAATTCAGAGCATGAGTGGCTAAATTCCCAAGTTCTCCTAGCAATGAAGCTAACCTGAGTTCATGGAACTAAACAGTGAGTCTTTTCAAATCTGATTTCCACTTTCTATTCTAAGATTCATTTGTATTAGTTCAACATTTGTTATTAGAATGAAAGTTGAGTGATTAGATTTATGTTTCTTGGAATTTAGATCTGATTGAACATTCAGATGTGAGTTGTGTCCTTTGATTCAGTTGAATAGAGGATTCTCTGTTAATTTGTAGATCTAATTCATTTTACTTGGATTGTTGTTCTATAATTCTGAATTTTGATTGAATGATTTTGATGATTCACAGTTGTGATCATCCTTAGAGAATTGCAACTTGCTTCTTAAGTGTTCTTGTCAATTGATTTTCCTTCTCTACAGAGCAAGACAATGAATCTAGTAAGACAGTTGTTATTAATCTGTGTTTAGAGAGATTTGAGCAGTAGCTGAATCTATCCATTTGATTGACTCTAAGAGACTCCAAATTATAAGATTGAACAAGGAAGGAATGATGAATTGCTAGGGGAACTACCATCTCTTATCTGAATCTCTTTTGCATTTTAGAACCTTTACTATTATCTTTCATTTGAATTTGTTTCTTGCTTTGAATTCTCCATTCTGAAACTTAATCTTTTACCTTGGTAATTTGATAATTAAAGCGAATTGTTAAGATTTGAATTCCAACTTAAGGCTCCTTGAGAAGAATGACCTAGGTATTGCCTCACTTGTTGCATTTTCCTAGTATAATTTTGATTACCTAGCGACAAGGTTCATCAAATTAGGTCTAAACCCCCCACACTTAGCTTTTGCACTCCTAGGAAAATCAGGTCTAAACATAATGTGAAAGAGAAGGATGAAAGATAAGGAATAGGCAAGCTCAAAAATTCAAGTTACAAATGCAACCAACAATGATTCTTTAACCAACATCAACTCATGCAACATTCTAATGCAAAGAAATGAAGCAATGATATGCAATTTAATCTAAGTGAACAAAATATGGAAGACCACATAAGGGAATCAGTATATCACTCAACTCACAAGTGTTTAAGGTTCTTTCACTCAATTCACTTGTTCAAATGCTCTGCCATATGCTTGTAATAGCTCTACCTCTCCATCACTCAAATACATAAGTACTCAAGAATCAAGAGGACTTTTGTGGCTTGTAATGTAAAGGTGGGAAGGAAATGCACAAGAATGCATATGAGGGAAGAGATAATATGCAAATCAATGTGTAAACTCAATAGCATTAACAATGCTCAATTGAGGGTTTAACTTCTTGATCTTGAACTCTTAAGGGGCAAGGGTACTTTTATTCCTTCTCTACTTTCTTTTCTTGCTTTTCATTTCTTCAACTTTTCTAATCCTTTTTTTTTTTACATTTCTCATATCTTTTTTTCTTTTTTTTTCTTTTTTTTCATTTTTTTTTTTTTTTGCACTTCCTCATATCAATCCATCAATTGAATCCATCATAATACTAGTGAATTCTAAAAGGAATTAATGAAATGAAATATGCATCCTTGTAGGAGAGATGTTTTATAAATGAGAGTGAAATGAATGGGAAATTCAACTAAAAGGCTCAAATGGGTAGCAAAGGGTAAATCATGTAGGGGCTGGCCATTTGGTCTAAGTAGTTAATTTGAATGAATGCCTCAATCATGTTCAAGAGATATAAATGTTACATGTGGTCTTGATTAAGAACTAAGACAAGTTCTAGAGAGTATAAGAGACAAATGAATACACACACCAGAAATGAATATAAAGGCCCAAAGAATCCTTCCAACTAGGCTTTGTCTTTCATATTCATTCACTTCGGCTAAAGAACACATCATGTTTAATCTCTATGCATTAGAAAATTTCACTTCGTGATATTAATTTCCAAGTCAAAATTAATCACAAATGCAACATTAAACCCTTGAAACAAGCTTAAGCCTTCAAAAGGTTTTTAAAAAACTGAGGTTTTTATAAAAGACACAGAACACACACGCAGAACGCACAAAAACACAGCATTCACTCCCCCACACTTGATCCTTGCATTGCCCTCAATGCAAATCTAAACAAAAGATAAGCGAGGAAAAGTGGGGAAAGGAATAATAGACAAAAACAATGGAACACACAAAACAAACTAAAAACAACTTCCACTTGCTACTGGTCACGCCCCTCCCCCACACTTATTCACAAGTGAAGTTCAAGAATGATAAAAGTTAAATAAACATAGACTAAGGTATGTGAGGTAAGGAAGGGGACAACCTGAGATTATGGTGGATCAAAATTCTCCTTGTAAATTTTGAGCAAGTGGCCATTGACCTTGAAAGTCTTACTGCTCATCTCATCTAGCAACTCTATCATGCCAAAATTGTGCACTTTAGTGACCAAGTATGGTCCTTCCCATCTAGTGCTCAACTTTCCAGGTTTAAATGTGAACTATGCCTTGTACAGCAGCACTTTATCTCCAACCTTGAAAGTCTTCCTTAGAATTTGTTTGTCATAAATCATCTTTGTCTTCTCCTTATAAAACCTAGAGTTCTCATAAGCTTCAAGTCTCAACTCTTCAAGTTCTTGCAGTTGCAATAACCTTTTCATGCCAGCAGAATCAAAATCAAGGTTACATGCTTTTACAGCCCAAAGAGACTTATGTTCAATCTCAATCGGTAGGTGACACATTTTACCAATCTATAAGGAGGCATGCCTATGGGGCTTTTAAATGCAGTTCTATATGCCCACAAAGCATCATCTAATCTGGCACTCCAATCCTTCCTAGATGGTTTAACTATTCTTTCCAACAGCTTCTTGATTTCTCTTTTTGCATTTTCAGCTTGCCCATTACTTTGGGGATGATAAGATATGGATGTCTTATGTGTCACACCATACTTAGTGAATAACTCTTGCGGTAATTTATTACAAAAATGAGTTCTATTATCACTAACTATTGCTCTAGGGATGCCAAACCTAGAAAAGATGTTATTTTTCAGAAATTTTGAAACAGTGGCAGCATCATTCTTTTTGGTTGCTATGGCCTCTACCCATCGCGAAAGATAATCAACTGTAAGAAGGATGTATGTAAAACCCATAGAAGGAAGAGAGGGCCCCATAAAGTCAATACCCCATACTTCAAACACCTCACAGAAAAGCATTGGGCGTTGCGGTAATTCATGTTTCTTAGTTAGGCTACCAAATCTATGGCAAATATCACAATTCTTGCAATACTGATAAGAGTCTTTAAAGAGTGATGGCCAATACAAACCAACTTCTAATATTTTCCTTGCAGTCTTTTGAGCACTAAAATGGCCTCCACAAGTTTGAGAGTGGCAAGCATGCATGATGTCTTGGAATTCTTCATTTGGCACACATCTTTGAATGATTTGGTCACTGTAAACCTTCCAAAGGATTGGAGGGTCCCAAATATAGTGTTTAGACTCACTCTTAATCTTCTGCATCTGAAAATGAGACAATGAAGAAGGGATTAGACCAGCAACTAAAAAGTTGATAATGTGACAATACCAAGGTTCCATGAGAGACAATGCAAAATAGAACAATCCTTAAACTCATCACAAACAAAATCTGAATCAATTACTCCCCTTATAGTTTCTGGTGAGTGACTTAGAAGGTCAGCCACTACATTTTCTGCTCCAGGCTTGTCTTTGATATCAATATCAAATTCTTGGATCAACAACATCCACCTTAAAGGCCTCGGTTTGGATTGTGGTTTGCTGAAAAGATACTTAATAGCAGAATGATCAGTGAAAATAGTGACTTTAGAGTTAATTAGGTAAGGTCTAAACTTGCCTAATGCAAAAACAACAGAGAAGAGCTCCTTTTCAGTGGTTGTATAATTAGTTTGAGCTTTATCTAGTGTTTTTGAAGCATAAGCAATAACTTTGGAAGCCTTACCATCTTGTTGTCCCAGAACTGCACCCATTGTATTGTTAGAGGCATCACAACACAATTCAAATGGTAAATTCCAATTAGGGCTAGTCAAAACAGGTAGAGAAGTCAATCTGGATTTAATCTCATCAAAAGACATTTTACACTCATCAATGAAATCAAAGAAAGCATCTTTTTGTAGCAATTTGGACATTGGAAAAGTCACTTTACTAAAATCTTTTATGAACCTTCTATAAAATCCAGCATGGCCTAGGAAAGATCTAAGTTCCTTAAGATTTGTTGGATAAGGTAAAGATGAAATTACTTCAATTTTTGCCTTGTCTACCTTTATTCCTTTTCAGAAATTAGGTGACCTAGAACTATTCCTTGCTGGACCATAAAGTGACATTTTTCAACATTCAAGATAAGGTTCTTTTCAACACATTTAGATAGAGCTTTTTCCAAGTTCACTAAGCATTCATCAAAATTATTTCCATAGATGGTAAAATCATCCATAAAGACCTCAATCCCATTTTCTAGCAAATCACTAAAGATGGATAGCATACACCTTTGGAATGTGCCCGGTGCATTGCAAAGTCCAAATGGCATTCTTCTATATGCAAATGTGCCAAAGGGACAAGTGAATGTAGTCTTCTCTTGATCTTGGGGTGCAATGAGAACCTGAAAATAGCCACTGAAACCATCAAGAAAGCAATAGTGAGATTTACAAGCTAATCTTTCAAGCATTTGATCTATAAAGGGTAGGGAAAGTGATCTTTTCTTGTAGAATCATTAAGCTTCCTATAATCAATGCAAACACGCCAAGAATTCTGTATTCTAGTGGGGATTAATTCATTTTTCTCATTCCTAACCACAGTGATTCCACTTTTCTTAGGAACAACCTAAACTAGACTTACCCATTCACTATCTGAAATAGGGTATATAATACCAGCAGTAAGCAGCTTTGTTACTTCCTTTTTAACAACATCAAGTATGAGTGGGTTAAGTCTTCTTTGAGGTTGCCTTATGGGCTTTGCATTTTCATTTAACAAGATTCTATGAGTGAAAATTGAAGCATTAATACCAGGAATATCTGCTAGAGACCACCCAGTTGCACTTTTATACCTCTTCAAAATAGCAAGTAACTGAGACTCTTCAAGATCAGTCAAAGAGTTAGAGATTATCACCGGTAGTCTTTCATTTTCAGCTAAAAATGCATATTTCAGTGTTGATGGCAGGGGTTTAAGATCCAATTCAGGCATTAAACTACTGAGGGTATCAATTTCTTAAGCTCTAAGGTAGTGTAATTATTTTCAGATTGCTTTAAAGCTTCAACACCAAAAACTGCAGTTGTGCATCCATCCTCATGTGAGCAACGCTCCTTAATGGGTCTCTGCAATAATGCATTTAAAACATTTGTAAATCCATGTGAAAATTCAAAATTAGATGCAGCATAGTATTGAGGAATTCTAATTTCACAAGTAAAAATAAATTGTAAAAGAGCACTCCCCATGCTGCATATTTCAGTAAATTTGGTTGGTGTCATGACTAATTTCCTAGGTTTGAGAGCAGCTGCACCTTGCATGATTTCCAAGAGATATTCTAGTTCTACACAATTAAAGAAACTAAGATCAAGTGACTTGTAAACAGGATTGGAATATAAAATATGATAAGAATTTAAAGAAAAATCCTGTTGTTTAGAAAGTTCAGCTTCATGCTCCTTAAGTGGGGGTTCGTCCATGAGAGTGGGCCTAGCCTTGCAACCATGATTCTTGTGCCCTTCACCTTCCTCTTTTTGTACAAGAATTGATTCACTTTCTTGTGCTCTTGAGAAATCTACAAACAATCTTCTTGCAAGTTGTTCATCACTTGACAGTGTGGAATTAACATCAATTAAAGACTTAATGGATGAAACTGAAGATAATTCACTCCAAGTGGAAAGCCAGCCATCAATTTTAGAATCAATACTAGACATATCATCTAGGTGTGAAGAAAAAGAAGATGAAGGAGAATATATGGAAGAGAAAGAAACGAAAGAATCTTCAGTATCATCATTGCTATCATGCTCAAAAATAGATTCACACTCATTTTCAAGTGACAAATCAATCATATTAAGGCCCAACAGAGAATAATCCTCATATGGATGTTTCATCATCTCATACATATTAAATTGAATTTCTTGACCACTAAATTCCATTTTTATAATCCCATCTTTCATGCAAATCATGGTATTGGCGGTTCTTAGAAATGGTCTACCCAAAATCAATGTGCTTTCATTTATGGCCTCATTAGTCATATCTAGCACATAAAAATTAGCAGGAAATACAAGGTCTTTTACTTGGACCAAAATGTCTTCTAAGAGTCCCTTGGGATTCCTAATAGACTTATCAGCTAGTTGCACTAAGACACTTGTAGGTTTCATGATTTCAACTCCCAAAGCATAGTAAACAGAACTTGGCATCACGTTAATAGTAGCACCTAAATCCAGCAAAGCTTTAGAGATGTGAAATTTACCAATTTGGCAAGGAATGGAGAAAGCTCCGGGATCTTAGCATTTCACAGGTAATTGAGCTTTAAAAAGAGCTGAAACATTAAGGCCAACTTGCACCAATTCATTAGTTTTAAACTTCCTTTTGTTAGTGCAAATGTCTTTCAAGAATTTTGCATATTCAGGTACTTTCTTCAATAAATCCAGCAGGAGGATATTAATTTCTATTTTAATAAAGAAATCTTAGACTTCTTTATTCTATTTTTCTTTTGCAACCTTCTGCCCAAACATAAAAGCTTTAGGGAAAGGTAGATCTTTTAAGCTTACCTCTTTACCTTTACTTCCCGATTTGTTGCTCATATGAGAATCTTTAACTCTATCTTGCTCCATCTTTTCTTTGTCTTGGTTAGGCTCTGAAATTCTTGAAGAAAATTGCTCCAAGTTCTCTCCTAATGGTGCTTCATGGACTTCTTTATCAATCTAAACTGAAGGACCAGCTTGAATTGTGCAACCTTCAGTAGTTACACTTCTAGATTCGGCTTCCTTTCTTCCATGCAATAATTGCTTCTCTCTTAAGCTTTCAGATTCCACACTTGGTGGTTTCTTTTTCTGGATAGAGTTCCCTCTAGTGCAATGATCTTCCTTCAAGTCAGATTCTTCATCATTCTCATTAAATGTCACTTTCCTTCCACTTCTCAAATTTATGGCTCCACTTGTTTTTGCTTGAAAATTACTAAAATTGTCTGAAAGTTGGGAAACAAAGTTAGACAAGTTTGAAGCCTTTGTCTCCCATTGTTCAACCCTATTCTCTGTAGCAGCCATCCTTGCATAGGATGCAGTAGTATGCTTATCAATTCTGTCCATTTGAGATGCCATAGCACTAATATTAGCACTCATACTGTTCATGCTTTTTAACAAGAGGGTCATATCATCATTCCTTGAATTACCAACTTCTTGAGTAGTTTAGGAAGGAACCATAGCTTGTTCTGAATGTTGACGTTGCTATTCTGCATGAACCTTTCCTTGTTGTTCTCTCCTCCTCCCCATCTAAGATTGGGGTGATCTTTCCATCTCTTATTATAAGTGTTGGAGAAAGGATTTCTTTACTGATATTGACTTGATCTTTGTTGATACATGGCTGCCACTTCTTCAAACTGAGAAGGGCAAGATTCAGTACAATGCATCATGGAACCACAGAGGTCACAAGAAGGAGCTACCAAGGCTTGTGATGTTCCCACAGCACCACATTGTTTACTTGACAAGAGTTGCTCCATCCTAGTCATTCTCTTGTCCATCTTTTCTAACAATGCAGCAAATTGAGAGTCAAAGTTAATAGGATTTGACCTCAAAATCTCATTAACAGACTGGTTGTCCCTTGTGCTGAATTGTTGGTTGTTGTTAGCCATCTTCTCCAATAATTCCCAAGCATTGTGAGGAGTCAAATCAAACAGTGAACCATGGGCTGCAGCATCTATTGTGTTCTTGTGATGAGATAACAAGCCCTCATAGAAATACTGGACTAGATTAGACTTGCTGATTTGATGATTTGGATATTTAGAAAGCATGGCTAGAAATCTCATCCAATACTCATACAAGGTCTCTCTACTATCTTGTTGAACTCCATAGATGGCCTTCCTCAATTTAGATGTCCTTGATGCAGGAAAATACTTCTCCAAAAAGGCCTTCTTAAGTTGTTCCCATGTAAGTGTTGTGAAGTGTTAAGGTAGGCTTTGCAACCATTCCCTAGCATTTCCTTCTAATGTGAAGTGAAAAACTCTCCTAAGCACATCCTTTAATTGAGCACCATGAGGCTTCATAGAGAACAGACAGCATGCATGTTTTGAAGATGTCTATATGGATCATCCCCTGCAAGACCAAGAAATCCTGGTAAGGTATTAATCAAGGTACCCTTAAGTTTGAAATCAGCTTCAAAGTTATAAAAACCACATGGATCACAGTTCATACTTGAGTTATTAATTTCTCTAATGCTCCTATTCTCCTCATCTCTATTCAATTGAAGATTAGCATTATGAAGAACATTTTCAGCTTGTCTTTGATTTTGAGATCTATTTGTAGCATCACCTCTCTTAGCTTGAGCATTGTTATTATCTTGATCCATCACAAAATGATTGCCTACAAATCCTCCTAAAGTAGGTTCAGATTCAGAGGAAGAGCATGATTCAACTTGAGGAGAAGGTTCACTCAATATAGGTTGTTTACTAGATTCAGTTATTTGTTTGGTTTTCCTGATTTGCCTTAGATTTCTATTGATTTCCCAATCAAAAGGTAAAAAGGTCTTATCCTGGGACATGCAACTAAGGAACAAGAGGAAAGACTAAAGAAATAAATGCCAAAAAGCAAATAGACAAAAGAAAGAGATCAGAGAAAAGCCACGAGGTTAAGAGGGAAGCATGTGTAATCCGTCGTGGCACTTGCTCAAATCCGCCACGGCGTCTATTACAGAGACAACTCCCAAGCCAAATTTGGGTAGGCGCTGTAGCACTTGATGAAATCTGCTGTAGCTCTTGTCACATAATCACTGCTGTCAGGGGCGCTGCGGTGTATGGTGAGATCCGCCACAGCGTCTTCTTCTAATAAACCTGATAAACAAATTTCCAGCAGCTTCTGACACTTCTCAAACGTTCACTCCTGCAAATTGAACCCTTAACACAATGGTATTAATTTTCCTACTAGAAAAAGATCTCAAAAGCATAAAAACAATCAACTATTATCACATTTAGTGGAAGAACAACTAAAAGGAAAAGGTTGCTACAGCAAGGATACAAACAATTCAAACTGATCAAAATGTTTTAACTCCTTGACAAGCTACGAAATGAGTTCAGAATGTAACAATAAAGGAAGCAACTCAACAACGATGCACAAAGTGAAGAAAATGCAGAAACAACTAAGAAACACTAAAGCTACTTTTTATGTGGTTTTAGTTTTCTTTTTTTTTTCTTGGCAAACTAGTGAATTGCTGAGAACCTTAACAAATAAGGCTCCCCAGCAACAGCGCCATTTGATGAACCTTATCGCTAGGTAATCAAAATTATACTAGCAAAATGCAGTAAGTGAGGCAATACCTAGGTCATTCTTCTCAAGGAGCCTTAAGTTGGAATTCAAATCTTAACAATTCACTTTAATTATCAAATTACAAAGGTAAAAGATTGAGTTTCAGAATGGAGAAATCAAAGCAAGAAACAAATTCAAATGAAAGATAACAGTAAGGGTTCTAAAATGCAAAAGAGATTTAGATAAGAGATAGTAGTTTCCTTAGCAATTCATCCTTCCTTCCTTGTTCAATCTTATAATTTGGAGTCTCTTAGAGTCAATCAAATGGATAGATTCAGCTACTGCTCAAATCTCTCTAAACACAGATTAATAACAACTATCTTACTAGATTCATTGTCTTGCTCTGTAGAGAAGGAAAATCAATTGACAAGAACACTTAAGAAGCAAGTTGTAATTCTCTAAGGATGATCACAACTGTGAATCATCAAAATCATTCAATCAAAATTCAGAATTATAGAACAACAATCCAAGTAAAACGAATTAGATCTACAAATTAACAGAGAATCCTCTATTCAACTGAATCAAAGGACACAACTCACATCTGAATGTTCCATCAGATCTAAATTCCAAGAAACATAAATCTAATCACTCAACTTTCATTCTAATCATAAATGTTCAACTGATAGAAATGAATCTTGGAACAAAAAGTGGAAATCATATATGAAAAGACTCCCTGTTTAGCTCCATGAACACAGGTCAGCTTCATTGCTAAGAGAACTTGGGAATTTAGCCACTCATGCTCTGAATTGTAGTAGAAATAGCAAGAAGCAATGAAAAATTCATAGATGATCGGTGGAAGATGATGGATTTGGATGAAAATGGGAGAGAGAATTGAGAGAAGACGGAGAGAACGAGAAAATTGGTGATCTGGAGGGTGAAGAACTGAATCTGGGCTTTCTCTCCGTTTGAGCGCGCGACTTCTGTATTTAAATCTGAAGTTTTTTGTTATCCATCGCGGTACCTTGTGATATCTGTTATGGCGCCTAGCCTATACGGTGTCATTTCAATTAGTGATTCTCGGCTCCTTGTGAAACTTGGCCCGTCGTGGCGCCTCTGATCATTCGCCGCGGCGCCTATGACCAAAAGTATCTTTGGAAATCCACCATAGCACCTTCAACTATCTACCGTGGTGCCTATGATAGAATGGTAGAATGCTAGTGAAGCTCCTTGAAATTCACACCAAACAAGGATCAAAAGTACACACAATAAAATCACATAAAATCATGCAAAAACAAAGAAAACCTCAAAACTTCCTTCACCAACTCTTATGCATAATGAAAGCTAATTATACCTAAAATATGTAAATATAAATGGTAAAAGCATGAGTTTAGGGCTAGAAATATATGCAAATAATGAGGCTTATCACCCCTTAATAATCTTTTCTATAAACCAGGTTTCATCATTCATATGCTGGAGATATATAGAATAGCAGGATAGCTTAAGGTATCTAGCCAAAATTCATTGAAGGATTCATTGGCCATCTCCTTCATCGTGAGGAATTCATCTTTTTTCTTATCCCTCACAGAGCAAGGAAAATATTTCGGGAAAAATGGTTCCTTGAATACGTCCCGAGTAATGGGAGTTTGTTAGCTTGGAGGACTAACTTCGTGTTCCTCTACCATTGATCTGTCTCCGCTTCTAGCTTATATATTGCCATTTGGGCCTTCCACTCTGTCGAGTACTCTAGTATTTTAAAAATCTTCTCTAGCCGAGTTATCTAGTCCTCAGCCACTTGTACATCTAGGGTTCCCTCAAAAGCTAGGAGATGGTGCTTACCAAATCACACTATCCATTGCTGCAAGCTATCAAGTTCTGTAACAAGTTATGCCTAGTTAGCAACCCCTGTTTAAGGTTGCTGGGGTTATTGGACTAGTTGAGGTATCCCAATAGCCCGTGGTCCGGGTTATTGTAACTGTGCTATTGCTATTGCTACTAGTTTTGCTATAACAGCATCCCATTCCTATTCCTGGCGAACTTGTGTGGCTTGTATCTCTTGCATAGTCTGCTATTGTTCCTCTAACTCTTCATAATTGTTTGAATGGGGTTAGTAGGGGGTCTAGTCGATGCTTCCCTTGTGTGAGATCCACATCTTGTTCTTACTATTTTCGTTTATCTTCTTAACTACAAAAGAAACAAGATTATTATTAATATGTAAAAGATACTTTATATATTAAACTTAACTATATATAGTAGCTTAGCACAGTCAGCAGACAACTATTGTCTACCAGTCACAAAATATACAGTCATCTAAGTCAGGGCATAAAAGAAAAAGGAAATGTGGAGACAACAAAAATCTCCAGGTCATCCCGCAGCTAATAAAAAATACAAAGATTTGGACTATCACAAATCCTTTAGACCTTATCTTGCTAGACCTTGATTCTAGGAAGTGAATCTATTAGAGCCTGCCCTCAAAGGTCTCATATGTGTTCTGGTCCTCCTTAGATACCTTATTATGTAACAGTCTGACATAATAGAAGTGCTCTAGATAAATCAAGGCATACTGGTTCTGTGACCTATCTATCTGTTTTCCCAATTCCACCAGCTCTCTAAATATGTTATCATAACCCCTGAACTCCTTCTTGACTATTAGTGGCCTCTTTTTAATTGGCAATTTCTTCATATTGATGTTGCTGGGACCTACTTTATCCCTAGGTCTAGCCTTGACCCTACTGGGACCTGCACCATTAGGGTTTGGTCTAGGCCCAATTGCACTTTAAGTGTCATCCTGTAACTCTCCTTTCCTTATTTTATTGGAGGCTACACTGGATTTTGCCCTGTCTTTGAGTTTAACATAATATCCTGGAGGAGTTACAGGGTCCTCCTCTAGATCAAACCATCGTAAGAACCACCAATAAGAAAAATCTTATCATGGCATTCTCTTGTTTATAGTACCTTAATAGATCCTTGGTTGAAGCTTGATGATTTTCCCTTGCTTTGAATGATTTAGGTTGTTGTTTTTGGGTGAATTTTTAGTTGAGTAGAATTTCCCCTTATTTTCTAATTTTTGGCCGAATTATGCTCTTGGGGGGTATTTATACACCTCTTGAGCTGGCCTTAACCCCTCCTAAATAGCCTAATTTTCTACCACCTAAAGGGATATATGCCTCTCTACATAATCCTTGAATTTTGATGATGCCAAGTGTCCCTTTACTCTTGATTTTTCTTGGTTATTTTGGGCTTAAATTGGGCTTAGACTCTCTTGACATAAGGGACCATGGGTTGCATGAAATTTCTAGGTTTTCTTGGCCCAAAATGAGCACAAAACTAATTGGAAAGGAAGAGGAAGTATGGCCCAATCACAAATTATCAATTTCTAATCAAAACTCACTATAACAATTACTATTTTCAAAAATAGTTATGGGCCTCAAAAAATTCATTTCTCTCCATTAAAAATTCTCTTTTAATATGAAAAGGTCTCATGAATTTTTCTAGAATTTATTTCCACTTCTAACCTCCTGTATTGAATTTTCTCCAAAATTAGTCTTATTGATAAAGTTTCATCATTAATTATCCAAAAATAATTTCCTTCACATCCTGAGGCCAGAGATAATTTTAAAATTAATAATAATATGCTAAATAATTTTTTTCATATTTTTCCCAAATTTATTGAGGCCTCGGGGTAGCTAAAATAATTAATTACAGTAAAAAATACCCATTTGATCATAAAATACTAATAAATCTTAAAAATTATGTAACAAATTATTTTTACCCCTTTTTTAACTTTGGGACCTCATATACTATTCTAAATCCTCAATTCTCTATTTTTCCTACTTTTGCATAATTTTCTAATTTTTTTGACGTCCCCTTGCAGTCTGTCCAACCTATACCTGATATTTTGAAAATATCAATTTGGATCCTATCTGGATTTTATGTCATGCATGGCTTCGTCAGCCAGTCCACTTTTCCTATTGGTCCTTGACTTAATTTTTCATTTTCATTATCAAGGTTAAAATTTACAGGATATGACCTAATTTGGGAATAAAACCACTTATACAATGTCATATAATTCCTAAGGCACGTTATTCCTATTTTTTCTTAATTTTCTGAGGCTCTGAAATATTTTTAATAATTAATTTTTGACCAATTTTTCTTAATTAGTCAATTCTCTATAATTACTAAAAATTCAATAATAATTATTTTCCATCACATTTCCAACTTTTGAACCCATTATACTGTCCAAGGTGCTTTTCTCTATTTTTCATAATTATCTGATAATTTTTGAAAATTTCCAATATATTTTCCAAAATTATATAAACTAACTCGTAACTTTTAGAAATCACACTTTTGCCCCAATACTGTCTTAACTTTAAGGATTGTGTCATCTCGTTTCTTCCTACTATTCTTGCCCTTAAGTAACTGGGAAACATCTCTACTCATATTTGCCAAATTACTAGATATGACATTTCTTCCTCCCAAATAAATTTCATCCTTGAAATTTAAAACGTACCTTGGGGGATAAGTTCTGGATAATTTTTCTTCATTTCCTCTTCCATTTCCTACGTTGCTTCCTCAGGTGAGAAAACTTTCTAGACTACCTTGACCAGTGGAATCTGTTTATTCCTTAGCTATTTGACTTTCCTATCAATGATTCACTCTAGTCCAACCTCACAAGACAAGTTGTCTTAAAGTGCAATGTCATTATATTGTATGACATGAGCTGGCTCTGGGTGGTACTTCCTTAGTTGGGACACATAGAAGACGTCGTGTATTTGAGTCAAATTTAGGGGAAGTGCCAATTTGTAAGCTACTGGTCCAGTTTTGGGGAGAATATGGAATGGTCCAACATACTTCGGATTTAGCTTTCTCATCTTTAGGGATCGACTGACTCTTGTGGTTGGATATACTTTGAGAAATACATGATTCCCAGCTTCAAACTCTAACAGTCTCCTTCTGGTGTCCGCAGAGCTTTTCTATCTGCTTTAAGCCGTTAGAAGTCTTTGTCGAATAGTCTCAATGTGCTAAAAAGTTTGATCCACTAAGTTAAGACCATACATACTTCATTCGTTGAGTTTTGTCTACCATGAGGAAGACTCTACACTTCCTTCCACAAAGCACTTCGTAAGGGGCTATTCGAATACTCGAATAATAACTATTATTATGAGTGAATTCAGCTAATGGTAAGTATAAATGCCAATTGC
This sequence comes from Neltuma alba, assembly GCF_004799145.2. Lineage (NCBI taxonomy): Eukaryota > Viridiplantae > Streptophyta > Magnoliopsida > Fabales > Fabaceae > Neltuma > Neltuma alba. Next base: position 45,833 of record NW_021635303.1, on the reverse strand, counting down.
CACCAAAGCCAAGCACACACGCTCATAGCATATCCTCCAGAGTTTTGATTGTTCTTTCTGTTTATCCATCAGTTTGCAGATGGCAGGCTGTGCTGAATCTGAGAGTAGTGTCTATTTTTTTCTGTAAGGATCTCCAAAACTTAGACGTGAATCTTGGGTCTTAATAAGAAATAATATTGCATGGCACCATACAGCCTAACAATCTCCTTAACATAAAGTCCATGAGGTTTCCTGCAAAACCTAACAAACATGTCAATTCTTCCTTAATTGACATATTAAACTAATAGGCTAAACTAAGCATAGCATTCTTTCCTATGCCAGAATCTCCGCTCTAATACCAAAAATGTTACACCTTAGTTCTAGACTACCTTAGGGTTTAGTATAAGGCAATTGCAACCACTTTAGATGGCCTTAGATTCAAGAAAATTAAATCTAAAATTTTTGCTGCGCGGGGTACGGGTTCATTTGGCATTTTCAGAATTTCCGCTCAACTTTAAAAATTTGTAATTAATTCTAAAAAAATTGAGACTTAGTAGTTCTAAGTCCTACTAGAAGTTCCTTAATTGCTCTTTAAAGGAAAAATAGTTTTAGGAACCAATTCGATGTGAAATAGTGCCAGAATTGTACGGAAATTTCTACTGTTTCATTGGTCAAAAACTGTTTCCAGATTTTAAACCCTAACTTTGAAAAATCACCATAATTCATACACATGTCCAAATTAAGTGTTCTACCCATGGATTTAAATATTAGGATGTGTATTTTAATCATGCCAAACTTCATAGTTAGATATGAACAGAAACTTCATCGAATTACAGCTCCAAAGTCAAAGCTTTTAGGGTCTACAATATCCATGCACATTTTAATACATTATCAAAAGTCAAGGAAGGTTAACAAATACATATCATTCCTTCACCATTTTCTTCCTTCTCCTTGATGGTTTAGCCCTGAGAAAATATTTTTCATTTGGAAGGAGTGAGATTTCATTGAAATCCCAATGGCAAGATAAAATCAACAATAACATCAAACATGCACTATCATCAAGCATTTTAATATTTGCTATCATTAGGGAACCAATTCTTTATCATATTAAGGCAACTCTAACATGCAAATAGCCAAGGCATTTCAAAGCAGGAGTAGCCACATATCCAACATAAACAATCATCATAGTTCAACCATATAATAGCAATCATACATGCAACACAATCAATGGAATATCAACATTAAAGTTAATTAAATCTTGCTACCTTGATCCAAGTGAACCTTTGCTCTTTGGTCTTGATCCTTTCCACCACAAATGTCAAACCCTAACATCACATTACAAAGGGGCAACCATATTACAACTCAAGCTACAATAAGACTTGTTGACAATTCTCAAGTAAACCCTTAACCCTTAATTCTTGAATTTTGGAGTTTTGTTTCCATTAATCTAAAAATTATGCTTTTAGGTCAATCCTATATAATTTTTTTATGTAGAATCTAAATATGAGCTTGAATTTATAAAAATAAAATTCCTTCACTCCCAGACAGATTTGGCCGAGAGACAGGATTTAAAAATCCTACTTTTCCAACTTTAATTCCAATGCTTCTAAAGCTTGTCCTTTAGGTTTACCCTACGTGATTTTTCATTTTAAACCCAATGGAGGCAGCAAAACTCACAAAATCACATCCTAGGGTGCATTTCAGATTAGGCTGAACAGTACCTTCAATTTCCATAACATGCAATTTTTCCAATTTTAATGCAATACCACTAAAATCAAGCTATAATAAATGACTTTAACCTAGGTTTAACATCAAAATCATCCTCTCTCAAGCAACACTAAATTCAGCCAGCACCTCCCCTTAGAGAAACCAATATTTTTCAATCATAAAACTCAAGAAAACATAGCACAAGACAAGGTAGAACTTTAAACTAACTTTGTGTCCAAGGTTGTATACCCAAAATAGGTAGTTTCTTCTTACTTGATCTTCAAGAAAATATTTTGCAAGAGGAATTCCCCTTGTTGGCTGAAAATGTGTGTGGGGAGGAGATGGCTATTTATGAGCCATGCCTTAATTGCTTGCCCACAAAGTTCAAACTAATTACAATACTTAGGTGTCAAGTTGTCATAGCTTCTTGCACTAATTTCCTTGCCTAATTTAATTCTAATTGAAATAATTTGTAAAGTCAAAATCCTCTCCATTTCTGGCTTGGTGCCACGAAAATCCTTCTATTCCTAGCTTGAAAAGTGACACATTGCTAGCTAAGTAAAAGACAAGAGTGTACTTTATGCTTTAACAGTACACTTTACATTAAAATAAATTCCTATTTGACAATTACGGTATCCTGGGCATCTTAATTATTTTTTGTCAAATTCATAATACATTCTTATCATTTTTCTCTTTCCAAAATGCCCTCCTTTGTTACCATCACAATTTTTGTATCAATGGTAAAGAAGAAAACCAATTTAATTACCATGATAATTTCTTTACACGGAAAGACATTTTTGGAGTTTTTGTGCTCTTAAAAGGCTTCTATCTACTTCATAATCTCTTATCAATCCTAGAGAAGCCTTATGAATTTTCTTGGGATTTAATTATCCTTAAAGGTATTTATTTGGAATTTTCCAAATAAAAACCCCAATTAGCTTAATTGGCCCTTAAATTCCTGTATAATTTTAGTAGAGATAATTTAAGAATAAAACTACTTAAACAATGTCATAATTCTCAAGGCACATTATCCCTATTTTTTCTCAATTTTCTGAGGCTCTGAAATATTTTTAATAATTAATTTTTGACCAATTCCTTAATTAGTCAATTCTCCATAATCATTGAAAATTTAATAATAATTATTTTCCATCATATTTCTAGCTTTTGAACCTACTATATTGTCTAAGAGGCTTTTCTCTATTTTTCATAATTATTTGATAATTTTTGGGAATTTTCAATATATTTTCCAAAATTACATAAATTGCCCGTAACTTTTGGAAATCACACTTTTGCCCCAATACTTTCTTAATTTTAAGAATTGTGTCATCTCATTTCTTTCTACTATTCTAGCCCTTAAGTAACTGGAAAACATCCCTACTCTTATTTATCAAATTACTAGATATGACAGGGACCCTAGGAGGTGCCTTATCCTTGATTGGTTCTTGTGACCAGTATGTGATTTTGTTGATTCTAAGGCTTCCAATGGATTTAGAATGGAAAATTATGGGGAACCAAGTCAAGAAACTAAAGTTGCAAGTATTAGAATCAAAAGTGACATTTTTGGGAAAAACCTCTAAGTCTCTCAGCCAAAGCAGTTTCATAGGGAAGGAAGTTGAGGTTGGTAAATCTAAGCTCATATTTGGATTCTTCATGCAAAATTGTTTAGGATTGGCCTAAAAGAATAATTTTAGAAAAGCTAGAAAGAAAACCCTAAAATCAAGTGAAAGGGTTGAAGTTCAAGAGAGCAAGTCTTGACCTTTGTGTGATTTCTTGGTCCTAATAAGTTATGTGACCCTTGTGGCTGTGTTTAGGACTTTGGAACATACAAGAGCATGTTTTGATGATGTTGACTAAAAGCCCTTATGGTTGGGAAATCAAGGGAGTCAAAGGAAAAGTAAGAGGAAAGCTTATGGTACAAGGTAGTGAACTTACCTATCTTATGTGCTTGATGTTTATGCTTGTTGTGTTGATTTGCATGATACTAATTGTGATGATATGAGCTATGTATGAATGATGCATGTTCTATCTCTTAATGATTTCATGGCTATGTATGTAGGAGGAGACATTGAGCATAAGGTTAGATCACTAAATTGGCATAAAGATAATCAAGGAAGCATATCATACACTTGTATTCATCTTGCATATATTGATGGTATTGTTTGCTACTGAGATTTTTCTAAATCTCATCCCTCCTTTAACCTACCATAGTAGGTCAAATAATAAGAAATCATGTATAAAGAACGGCAAGAAGATAGAAGCAAAGAAGGTGGAGAATTTTTGTGTTTTAATGTGATTCTTGAAATCACTAATAATGTAATTATTTTGTAGGTATGGCTAAGATGAAATGTGATGATGTATGATGTTAATGGCATCTAATTTAAAGTATAAGAATAAATAGGAAACCATAAGGTGAGTTTATGCATGCTTAGATTAAGGAAGAATTAAAAGTAAGAAGCTTATGAAAGATAAAACATAGGTCCTAGAGCAGTAAGTTTCCACCTCTAGATTGACCTAGCAAATGGTTGAATCTGATCATGAATTTTGGTGATCATATAGTATACATCTCAAACTTTAAAATCATGGGTATTTTGCCTTAATTGTATGTGTACATTAGGAGATACGAATTCTAGAAGTTAAGGCAGAGAATCTGGAAGTTCTAGAATTGACTAAATGAGCAGTAAAGTTCAATGAATAATTTGTATGAATTGGTCAAGGATAAGTCTAGTTTCATATTTTTTCCTAGTAGAGCATTGAAAGTGCTTCGATTATAAATTTGGAGTAATCCCATATGATTTTTATAGAATTACTTATGAATTTTTGAATTTGGTCCTGTAATTTAGAATTTCTGCATGGACAATACCTGAGGACCTTAATGAAAAGTTCTAAAATTTTTGGGCTTAAGTAAGGATTTTGCATATCTCTTTCGCTTCCGAATGCATGCTATGAGGAGTAAAAGTAAGAACATTTCAATATGTGGCTGATTTAAACTAGAATAGTTATGGTTTTATTTGGATAATTTATGCATGAAAGGGATGAAAGTTGACTTAATTAAGGGTAAATTTTGACCATACGAAATTTTGGGCAAATGATGGAGTTTGGATTTGAAACTTAATAGTTAAATTTTGGTATTTCATAAAATTTGGAGTATTGTACAAAATGTTATGCTGTTCCAAAATTGGGCATAAGTTCTAAAAAATTAGAAAAATTACCAAATAAATAGTACATTTTGTCGTTGAAACTAGGCACACATGGGCTAAGTTCATACTTTGAATGTATTTTTCTCTTAAAGATCTCATTGCAAGCTTGAAGTGGGACTTGGAACCATATTATTTTGTTTTTTCTAAAATTAGTTATGATTTTTTAAAATTTAGAGGAATTAGGGTTATAATGAATAGTAACCCAATAAATTAAATTTAAAAAATTCAAATTTTTCCAACTTATATTAGACTTAAGGTTTTGATGGTGAGAAAGTAAATAGTTAAGTTTCTCTGCATATCCTTACTATTAGGCTTTTATCGATCACTTGTTGGATAAATGAAGTTTTCGATCACCTTTTGGATAAATTGTCAAGTTTCTTTGCATATCCTTACTGTTAAGCTGTTATTGATCACTTCTTGGATAAATAAGCTTTTCGATCATCTCTTAGATAAATGGGTATGTTTCTTTGCATTGCAATTAGTGAAAGTGTTTTAGCTTATCAATGTGTTTATCAATTTTTATAATCTTTGATAACGTGATCTGAAATTGAGTAAGTATTGTTCTTCTAGAGTTTTACTGATTTAGGGTGTGTTTGGATGAAACCAAACCATGGTTTGGAGAATAGCTTCTGGGAAGAATAGATTCTATGAAGAATAGATTTTGTAAAAAAGTGATTCTGAGAAGTGAGAGTGTTTGGATAGTTGTTATCAGAAGCACTTTTTATATATACAAATTACTAAAAAAAAAGACACAAGTTAATATGATAATTATAGAAAAAATAGATTTTATGATATATTTTAATTTGAAGGAATAAAATTATTAATAATATATTTTTTACCAATATAATTAATAATACATAAGATAATATAATTAATAAATAATTAATATGTATATATATTTATAAAATATAAGATTAAATATGTTTATAAAAAAATATGTTTATAAAAAAATAACAAGATACATATCCTATAGGCTCTCACACTCTCCCTTTTTTCTCCAAAAGCAAAAAAATTTTGCTTTTTCCAAAACCATGGTTTTGGTTTTTGGGTGGGTGTTTGGGTGATTTATTCCCCAAACCATGGTTTGGGTTCCTAAACCATGGTTTGGGGTGTCACCCAAACACAGTCTTAGTTATATTGTTCAAAAAGTTGTTCAATAAAACTATCTGTGTTTCTATAAGTTAGATGTTCTTTATCGATAACCTTATTGATAAATATGTTTATTGATAACTTTATCAATAAACACATTTATCAAACACTTTATCGATAAAAGACATGTTTTTTGTCTCACATTATTTTTGCCTAATATCTTTTTCTAAGAGACTTTTCTAAAAACTCTTAAACATAATTTTCGATAACTCTTTAGGTAAAACTATTTAAAATGGGCTTGAAAGTCTACTTCAATTATCGATAAGCTTTTGGATAAAGTAAATTATCGATAACGTGCTATATAAAGTTCAGTTATTTTGTTTGAAATTGTTTTTCATGCTATTTTTAGAAAATGTGATATTATTCCATCTTTAAGCTTTTCTCGGTCTTTATTATTCATCTTATATTTTTATCAAAAGCTTGAATGGCACCCAGCTCAGATGGATTCAAGTAACAAATCCTTTCACTTAACTTATGAAGAATTCTCGTGATAAATCACTTTGTTTTAACTTTCACTCTTTATCAATAACCTTTTCCATAAACTATTTGATCAGTAATGACTTCGATTAATGGGTCTTTTTTCAAATTCTCACGTTTGCAATTAATCGATAACCTTATCGATTAGGCTATTTATCGATAAGATCTTCTAAGAATTAATTCTGTAATTCTCTGCTATATGATCTGTGAATTTCAATTCATAAGTTAAATTCCAAGGTTGATCACCTCTTCATTTAATTATTTATACCCTCTAATAAAGTAACTTACTACATTCATTATAGAGATATTTCTACAGGTTACGAGACTCAACAAAAAATTATTGTAGGCTTAAGCTACCTGTCAAAAATGCATTTAATATGAAACAACCATTGCAACTACCAATCTACGAAAACACTACTTCAAAGTTTACAAGTTCTCGTGTCTAACAGATAACTGAAAATCTCTAAGTATAAAGCATGAAGAGCATTGAATAAAGCTATGAATGAACTTGAGCTACCATCTATTGAATTAATTTCTTGCATTCAATATCTGTTTCTTAAATTTGAGCATCTGTGTTCATTTTATATACTCTTATAAAGAGTCTATAAATCCTTTTACTTATTTAGTGAGTGACTCAAGAGTGTGGGGCTCTTAAGGGGATTGTATCCTTATGAGAAGTAAGAAGGAGTGATTGAGAGAGCTCAGTTACTGTACTGAGGTGCCAAGAGCCCATTGAATCTTGGAGTATAGTGAAAAAACTCATAGGTGTTATGAGAACTGGATGTAGGTCAAGTAGTTGAGACTAAACCAGTATAAAGTTTTGTATGTCCTTCGTCTCTGACTCTCCTTCGATGAAATCTTGTTTTTTTTAGCACAATTTTTTATCACCCAATGCACCCCCTCTTCGGTGACATTGCTACATTAACAACTTAATGACTTAAGAAATGGTTCCAAATGCTCCCACTTGATATAGAATTAGATAAATAAAGTAAGGTGTGACATAGATGATGGAACATGTTAATACATAAGAATGAATTATGTAATGTTGGAATGATTACATGCTGACAAGCCATGTCGTAGGACTCTTAAAACAATAACTAAGCTAAATGCACTATAGAGCAACTAGCCTAAGTGTCGATCTTTTTGAGGAGCCGATTACAAACTACTAACTAACTAGGTGTTAGTTACAAATTAACCAAGGAAAGTGACAAAGCGGAGTTAACTATCCTAAGCTAAGAATTGATAACTATTGTTTATGAATTTCTAGTTTTAATATGGAATGGATAATTAATGTAGTGAATATCCTTGATAGTTAACTTAGCTACACTTCCTTGTTTGACTTGTGTTAAGTTCAATTGCATCTCACTAAGCCAGTGTACCTAATTAATATTGTTAGCCACCTAATTGGATAATTAGATAAAGTGCCTTAGGACTTAGCTTATATTAGACTCACAGAAGTTCTTTAGCTCTCAACCAAACCTAGACACCTAGCACATTCAATTAGAAGATTCAAGAACATGAACAATTAATTACAATAAACAAAAGGACTATAAGGCAATTGATTATCCATTCAAAGTAAATCCAATACAAGTAATCAAAATCCAAATCAGGCATACCAACACCAATCCTCAATACATACATCATTTGAACTACAATCAACATGCACATAGAGTAGAAACTGAAATTAAACACAATTGAACTTCCTGTAGGCTCTAGAAACTCAGAATAGTTTCATCAATCATCAAGGAATGGATGAATTCAACTGCTCATGACTAGAAAACAGCTCAACAAAACTTTTGGTCCTCTAATGGCCATTAAACACTGATATGAAGATGTAGAAAGATCAAATTATGGAAGAGAGGAAGAATAGTTAGTGAAAAGTGATGGAATATGGCTAGAAATGGTGTGGAATGGTAGATGGGGTGAAGAAAGGCAGAGAGAATGAAGAGCAAAAGGAGATATGGGTGAGAGAAATCCGAATGGGAGTCACCTGGATGAAGGAGCGTGATCTGGTTTTAAATATGAAATTATGGCCATCCGTCATAGCACCTCTACATATCTGCCATAACGCCTAGCAAAAATGATGTCGTTTGAATTAACGACACTATGCTCCTCATAAATTGAATCCACCACGGCATCTGAGCTATTCCACCACTACTAGAAAAAAGACTTTTAACGTCGCAAAATAACAGCGGTTAAGTAGAAAAACGACGTGGAAAAAAAGGCGGTGGCATTTTTGTAAATAAAATGAAGAGGGGCTAAACTTTCCACGGCGGTTTTTTAGAACCGCCGTTAAAAACACTTTCCACGGCGGTTTTCTTAAAAACCGCCGTGGAAAGTGTGTTCTTCTAAACCTGCGGCGGTCGAGTCACTTCATTTTCTTTCTCATTTCTTTAGTGCGCCGTGGTCCCCTCTGCCCCACCACCGAAAAACTGCCATTACCGGCCATTCCCGCCACTATCCCACGTTTAAACTCCTCTATTGAGCTTGTGGTGCCTTGCCGCCATCCGCCGCCGTTTGAATGCCTCTCATTTCGCCTCATTCTTGCTCAGCCGCGGTCCCCTCCGTCCCACCACTAAAAACCGGTCATACCCCACACTATCCCACCGTCGAAACTCCTGCATTGAGCTTGTGGTGCGTCCGCCGCCATCGCTGCCGTTCGAAGCCCTCACTTCGCATTTGAGTCTTCTCTGCTCTCTGTGAGTATCCTCTTCTTTCATTCTTTTCAATTTTTCTTGTTTTATTGAATATTTTGGCCATGAAAATCTGTTATATATGAAATGAGTTTGGTAGTTTTACATTATGATTGGCTTGTATTGTTCATTTTGCATTTTTTATGTGGTTGAACTGTGGATTGGTGTTGATTGGTGGGTATTGGATGTGAGAAAACCTTAATTCCTTCTTATATACTGTATTAGAAACATGTTTAAATGTTTGGAGTTGACTAGTTGTGAAGTTTTTAAATTTTTTTATAATTTTTTGATATTTATTTCGAATTTTTGGTAATTTTCTTGTAATAAATATAAGAATTTAGTAATAAATAATCTGTTTGTTATTTTGTGTTTTTTTTCTTCGTTATGAATTTTGATTGATAGTAAAGTGTTTAAATAATCTGTAGAACAATGGATCGTATTTGGATGAAAGCTAAGAGAATTAGCAAGGAATATGAGGATGGGGTTGAAAAGTTTCTTGAGTTTGCTAAGAGAAATGCCCCTAGTAAAAGAGATGGATTGTACTATTGTCCTTGTGTCAAATGTTTAAACAATAGTCGACGAAGTATTTCTGAGATAAAAGAGCATCTTATCTGTGATGGGATAAATTTGAGGTATACAAATTGGATATGGCATGGAGAAATTAGAAAGACTACACTGTCTGCAAATGAGAAGGTTGTGAATGAAGACTTTGGTGATAGAATTTCGGATATGTTTTGTGATATAAGGTCTGAATCCTCTACACAGTTTTCTTCCACCTTTGAAACTTTGTGTAGTGATGCAGAGACACCTTTATACCCGGGGTGCAAAGATGATTACACAAGATTGACAACCGTATTGAAACTAATGAATTTGAAGGCAAGAAATGGTTGGACCGATGCTAGTTTTACGGAATTGCTTGAATTGCTGAGTGATATTCTTCCCAAAGGGAATTCACTTCCGAAACAAATGTATGAGGCAAAAAAGATTTTGTGTTCGATGGGTTTGGAATATGAGAAGATACATGCGTGTCCTAATGACTGGATATTATTCAGAAATGATTATGAAGGGTTGAATAAGTACCCTAAATGTGGGACTTCAAGATACAAAATGAAGAAAGATGATGGTGATTATAATGAGATGACCAAAGGTTCTCCTTCAAAGGTTCTGTGGTATCTTCCAATAATACCATGATTTAAGCGTCTATTTGCTAATGCCACAGATGCAAAGAACTTAAGATGGCATTTTGATGAGAAAATATGTGATGGAAAGCTTCGTCACCCAGCAGATTCTCCTCAATGGAAAACAATAGATAAAAAATTTCCTCAATTTGGTGGCGAGCCAAGAAACCTTCGGTTAGGGCTTTGTACGGATGGAATTAACCCATATGGTAATTGAAATTGAAATTTAGCTTTCAAATAGATAGGTTATTTCTCAAAAAATTCATTGTTAGATGTTTTCTCTCAGTTCCCTCTTACATGTACATGTTTCATGATTTTCATTGTACAGAGAAGTAGTTACTTCTATTTCAGAATTGTTGGACCTAGCCAATACGTGTTCCTTGGTCTTAATTAACCACCTAGTTCTATTATATTGGCCGGTTCCCTATTTTCGAATTGTGTAAAAGAAATTTCAATGCTGTATACATATCAACTAGCTAATTGATCTTGTTCTGCGTGATCTGCACTGCCTACATTTATTTGGAATTGTAAACTGTAGGGTGGTAAAAATGAAAATCAAGCAGAATTTTAAAAAAAATGTATTTTTAATGGCGGTTATATATATAACCGCCGTTAAAATAATATTCCACGGCGGTTTATCTATAAACCGCCGTTGAAAGTCAAATTTCAACGGCGGTTTTTATTATAACCACCGTGGAAAATTGATTTTCCACAGCGGTCAGATGTAAAACCGTCGTGGAAAATCAATTTTCCACGGCGGTTCAAAACCGCCGTGATTTCTTTACCTTTCAACGTCGCCTTTATCAACTTCGCCTTCAAAACCGCTGTGAAAAGCCACTTTTAACCGCCGTGAAAAACCTTTTTTCTGGTAGTGCACCTTGGCGTTTGAGACAAAATGGCCAAGATGTTAATAAAACTACTTGCAATGTATACCAACCAAGGGATCAAAAGCACATACATATAAAATTAGACAACATACAAAAACATATATAAAACCTCACAATTCCACTCACCAACTCTTATGCATAATAAAGACTAATTATACCAAAAATATGCAATTATGAATGACAAAAGCATCAGTTTAGGACTAGAAATGTATGCAAATAATAAGACTTATCACATGCAAAGAAATAGATGAACATGAATTATTAATGCAAGTAAGGGAGATAAATTATCCCTAAATGAGTCACGTTTGATAGAGTGAAAATGAGGCAAATGATGGATCTACCCATGAAATTTGGCATGCTTAAAGAAAACATCCTGAGCTTTAAGACATGTGATAGATCACTTAAAATGGATGTGTGTGTTAAGAGTTGTGCCTGCTCAAAGTTAGGCTAGAGAAACTAGAAAGTATAGTTTTATCAAATAAACAGTAAAATTCTACGAATTGACAAGAGTTAAGTCTAGATTTATATTTTTTTAATAATTAGTTATGATTTTTTAAAGTTGGACCAAAATCTGAAATTTACCAATGAACTACTGGAGAATCAAATTTCAAAATTTCAATCTATGAGCTTGTTTCATGATCTGCTTGAACCATAATGTTTTTAGAAACGTATTAAGGAGGGTAAATGAAAGTATGTTTTATTCTCGACCACTAATTCTCGTTCTCTCTTCCATTCTCAAGCTCTTTATCTCTTTCTTCCTTCTTCGTTCACCATTACTCCCATGGCGAAGACGAGAGTTGAGCTTAGTGTAGCCTCTCCTTTAGTCATGTGTAGTTGACTCGCTCATTCTTCCTAAGAGGAGTAACCAAGACAGAGTCGTGCAATCAATAAGGGAGTTCTTATGAGTTTGATTCGTATTTCACTAGTATGGTTGCACTTGTGGTTGTGGATTGAATTTGTCTAGATTATATTTGTGAGATTTTATGTATTCAGACTATGAACTTGTTGTGATTGACAGTGTATCTTTTGATATTGAGTAGATTAGATTATTCTCTTATGTCTGGTTTGATGTTTGATTATGGTCTATCGATGAAATAATGGTAATTGCTTGTTAGCATTATCTTGAAGATTTTCGGCTACTCTATTCTTATTCTGATATATGATTCCTCTGAATATAATCAGCTCCATAATTCTTCTAGGCTATGAAGGCAAGGTTTATCACTCTTAGGACGATTACCGTCCTTATCACACATCTCATCTGTTGCCAACCTTTTCTCACTCTCCGTTTTTCATTCTTTATAACAGAGCAATTTATGAAAATGATTTCTACCTCAAAAACCTTCTATTCTAGATCTGTTTTCTACCCTAAATTGTGATTGACCTTTGGTTAATTTCATCAAGAGACTCATAAGCTCCTTTGAGATTGACCTTTGGTTAAGCACCGTTTCTGCATTAATTTGAGTTTTAAATTTGGTTTAAAGCGACATTAGACCTATCATCGACAAGGGTGGCTTAAGTTTATGCTTTAAATAAGTTGTAAAATAGTAAAATCACCAACATCTCAAAATCCCATTTTGGACATAAGTATTGATTTTGTAATCATTTTTTTCAATTTTAAAATTTTGAAAGGTACTTTTGTCAAATTTTCCCTTTCATTAATTTAGTACCTGTCAGCTTTTCTTTCACTTATGCCTTGTTTGTTTCTGTTTTTTGTTATGTTTTTAAAATAGTTTTATAATTTTTTAAAATAGGTTTTGAAAAAATAAAAATAAAAATTAAGTGTTCACATAATTAATCTAGAAATTGCAGTTTGCAAAGAAACATAAATGTTATTAAAAAAAAACTAGTTTGGAATAATCATTTTTAAAATTAACTTGGCAAACTGATAGAATGTGAGAGATAAATTGGAAAATGCAATAATGATGGATGAAGGGAAAAAAGACTGAGAAATGACGTAGATGAGTGCTAGAGACAAAATAAAGAGCATGGCCATAAGTGAAAAGGAGAAGTAGAAAAAAATAACAAAACAAAACAAGCAAATAGAAAACAATAAAACATATAAAAGTTATTTTGATTTTTTTTTTTTTAAATTTTAAATTTTTTATTTTACAAAAATACTTCATTTTTTAATTAACAACTTAACAAGTTTTTTTTTAAAAAAAAATTGTTTTCAAAACAATTTAAGAAATAGGCCCTTAGTCTCTCGAGTTTTTTTCTTTTTCACCTTAGTTACCGGATCGGCTCTCTTCCATGCAAGTATTAACGTACATCTTGTATATAAGTGAAAATTTTGGGATGTCAAAATAATTTCTGAATATAAAATATATTTATAAATAATCCATATGTTGCTTCGAAAATATTAAATAGTTATTTATGAAAGGAAACATTTCATTACCAGATACACATTGAAGTGGGAGTCCTTCCATCAAAAGGCAGTGGGCTGTGAACTTGTGATGTGCTAAGTAAATCACGGCACCCGGCGTCAAATAATTTAATTCCATGCAAACGAACTAACAAAACAGACCTCTTGTCGCTCGAGGCAGCTTTCACAAAAATTGGGTATTGAAAGATAAAGTGGACCCCACATTATTTTTGTCCGCAAGAACTTCGATTCCATCTACATCGATCCTTCTTTTTTTGGTAGGTCATTGTCAAGGCAGAGAAGAGAATAATGTACATGAATAATTCAATTCTTAATTTGTATGCAGAATTCCAAGATGAGGAAACTAATCTCAGGATATCGATTGGGGTTTATAGGCTTTAGCTTGCAACTCATGTTGATAAGTAGGAAGAAAAAGTTGGCCAATAATGTTCTGGGCCTATATTTATAATAATGTATATGTTGCTTCGAAAATATTAAATACTCCTCCGGTCCTTATTATAAGACCCCATTTGACTTTTTATTTGGTCCTAATTATAAGACCCCAATCCATTTTGTCTCTTATATTTATGCATTTTTTTCCAAGATAATCCTTCTAATAATAATAGTGTTAGTCAATATACTTAATTAACAAGGATATTTTAGGAATGACAACACTTATTTATTATAAATAACCAACTTAACTTACTTCCTTAATCTCTTCAAATAAGTCAATTGGGTCTTATAATTAGGACCGGAGGAGTAGTTGTTTATGAAAGGAAACATGTCATTACCAGATAAACATTGAAGTGGGAGTCCTTCCATCAAAAGGCACAGTAGGCCGTGAACTTGTGATGTGCTAAATAAATCACGGCACCCGGCGTCAAATAATTTAATTCCATGCAAACGAATTAACAAAACCGGCCTCGTGTCGCTCGAGGCAGCTTTAACAAAATTGGTTATTGAAAGATAAAGTAGATCCCACATTATTTTTGTCCACAAGAACTTCGATTCCATCTACATCGATCCTTCTTTTATTGGTAGGTCATTGTCAAGGCAGAGAAGACAATAATGTAAATGACTAATTCAATTTTTAATTTGTATGCAGAATTCCAAGATGAGAAAACTAATCTCAAGATATCGATTGGGGTTTATAGCCTTTTAGATTGTAACCCATGATGATAAGTAGGAAGAAAAAGTTGGCCAATCTTCTGGGCCCGTGTTAAATCCGCATCAAAGATTCAAAATTATTTTGGAGCTTATATTGAATATGATAGAGACAAGTCATTATTTTTGTACAGAGGTACGTGGGTAAAATTGTAAAAAAAAAAAATCTATAGGCTTCGAAATCAATAGCACTTTTGTCAAGCAGGTAGATTATCTTTGTTTAAGCTGATAACAAATTCGACCAAATTTATATCTAATTTATTATTATGGCTTACCTAAGCACACTTGCGTCTTTCTATTGATATGAAAATAGCAAAACTTCTTTCTGAGGAGTACAAGAAAGTAGGAAGACGATTTGTACTCTTTTTTTTTTTTTTGCCGACAGGAAGATGATGTCCTTATTGCCATTGGAATTATGTGGTTGTAAAGACATTGGAGGTTTTTCAAGTGAAGCCAAAATAGTTGTCCCAATAATCATGGGCTGAGGAGAAATACGCAATCAAGGCTATTATTGTTGATGGCAGATTGGGATTCTCTGTATGATCATCTATTTTTTTCATATATTTTTTATTTTAATATATGTTAAATTTAGCATAAAGATATTATTGCGTTGCTTTTAAAAATATTAACTTTATCATCTATAAAATTACTATTTAAGAACTTTGAATTTAGACCATTAATTATATTTGGACAAGTTAGGTCATTCTCATTACACTACTATAAAAATGTAAATATTTGATGATTACCTTTTACCATAATTGACGGGATAGCCATTAAATATAGAGGTGTCGTAGATGGTTATAACAAATATTTAACGGTTAATATCACTGTATAAATGATGATAGATGTCGGTTGAACAATACCTTCATATTTGTTTGACTATTCGAGTTGCTACATAAAGAATCAGAATACCAAATATGCTTCTTAAGTGGATTCAATACTATGAGCATCCAATGGCCCTTGCTTAAGTGCAATAATCACAATGAGAACAAATAATAATAAATGTACAAAATAATTAATTTAGTATATTCACTATTGGATGTAATATGTAACATCTCAAAATTTGAAACCCTAGTAATGGGAATGTAAGGAATGAGACATGATTGATAAGCATAAGGTGTGAATAAAATATGAAAACCCAAAATGGGACGAAACCGACTTTATCGCGTCTCTAGGGGCAAAACGATAATTTTGAGAAAAGTTCTCAAAAATTCCCTTAAAATAGGGGGAAAAAATAGAATTAGGGGTTTTTGAGTCACATATGATTTTTTGAGAGTGAAAATGGCCCAAAATAAATTTTGGTGAACATTCCCAAAAAAAATAGTTATTTTGGGAAAATAGGGAAAAATAAAGGGTAATTTAAGGGGGTATAATTATTTTAATTACCTAAGGGCTCCAAACATTCAAGGAAAAATATGGATACACTCCCTAGGAATATATATGAATTTATAAAATTCTTTCCAAGCATTGAAAATGCAGAAAATAATTTATGGAGAATTTACTTCCGAATTCCTATTGGTAAAGACCTGATTTTGGAGAAAATGTGAAATAAATATCTAGAGGTCTTAAAAAATTCTCAAAACTTTCAGATCAAAATTTTGGAATAAATATGGAATTATCATGAAAAGAAATGAAATTTTTGAAGCCCCTAGCTATTTTTCCTAATAGGAGGCATGAAATCGGGTATTATGTGACAAAATAAATTTTTAAATTATCCTAGCCAATTCCATTACTTCCTCACCAATTTTTCTCATTTATTTCCCTTCTAAATAAGCCCAAAACCGTGCTCCCCAGCCCAAGAAACATCTGGAACAATTGGGTGAAAAAATCTCAACCATTGGATCAACTTTCTTGAAATTAAGTCAAAGCATGTGTGGCTAGGATTGCCCCCTCATTTTAGCCGACTTATGCCCTTAATTTTGGGACAGAAATAGCTGCCTAAGGGCAGGTTTTTGGACAGCAAATGAGGTCTATAAATACCCCCATAATTCACTCAAAATTCAGACAAAAATTGACAAAAGAGGGCAGGTTCTGCACAACTATTTTCTTGGCTTCCAAATACCTTTCAAACCACTTCCAATCCAAGGCTAATCATCAATCTTTAATCCAAGACTCCTTAAGGTATGTTTAGGCTTTAATTTGATGCATTTTCAATGGCCAAATCATGACTAAAATTGAGGGAGAAGTGCTGTTCCATTTCTATTTTGCTGGAATTTTAGGAGAGGATAGTAATTTGAGTTATGAGCTTGCGTTGTTGTGTTTGGTGCTGTTTTGGAATGGATTATGGAAAGGAAACCTCTTGGGGTGCAAGAACATTGTTTTGGCCAAACCAAGAACTCAAGGATGGGATTTGATTCCATGTATTTTAATGGTTCCAATGGATTTGAAATGTGATTTTGTGTAGGTTTGTGCCATGAAAGTATGTTTTAATTCATTGGGATTAAATGTGGAAATTTAGGAACCTAAGGGAGGTGTTCGGCGATTTTGAATTCATGGACTTAAGATTGAATTTTGATGGTTTTGATGCTTCCATTGAATTCCTTGGGTGTTTTTGTGTAGGGATATGTGGAGGAATTGAATTTGAAAGCATTAAAAATCAAAGGTGGAAATTTTGATATCTTCCCTTGTACAATTCATTTCTGTTTTGACCAGAACTTAAGGAAGGGATTAGATTTTGTAAAATCTGATTTGATATTTGAATTCTACATGAAAAATCATGTAGGAATGGCCAAGGAAGTTTCTTGAAACAAAGGGAAAACAATTAGGCCAAAAATCCAAAGAAAGGGGGTTTAATGTTTAAGTAATGTGTAATGTGGTTGAATAATTGTTGAATGATTGGCATTGGTATTGGTTTGATAGGTAACTCACCAAATCCTCAAGAGAACATATTGAACTTAAAGGAAATCAAGAACCAAGTGTCAAAAGGTAGCATTGAATTACATTTTGATTGCTTTCTTGCTTACATTGATGTGTTAATGTGTATATGTGCAAAGTGTGCCATGATGTGACTAAGCTTTGCTGCAAATGTGGATTGCAATGTCTGAATTATGTTGCCTTGGCATTATGTCCTCTGAATATGTGTATGATAGCTTACTTTCTATGGCATAAAAGCATGAACACATAAGTAAGATAAATGTATAAAAGCATTGTGCGTGGTGTTTGCATGAATGTATGATAATTGTGATTCTTTGCTATTGGGATTTCTTTGAAATCTCACTCTTATGTTTAACACCACCTAGGAGGGAGTTCAAGCAAGGGCAAAGACAAGGAAGTAGTTCCGGAGACTAAGTGAATATTTACTACACCCTAGAATGACTTTTGGAACTTGTTATGGAATGTTACAAATTATGTAATGTTTGTTGGATAATAACTCCTAGTAGGAGCCAAACATGTATGTTTATGTTTAAACATGTGAACTTATATTAGAATGTATATTTAAGCATGTGTTAAGGCCCATATGATTAAGGATGTGTAAAAAGTTAAGAAAAGATAAAACCAAGTATGATTAGGGGATGAACTTTCCCTAAAAATGACCAAATTTGGGACATATGAAATAAATAGCAAATGTTTGAATCTGGATTTGAAATTTGACAGACTTATAGGACATAATTTTAGCTTTAAATCAAGTGGTAGATCATTAAATTTGGAATTTTGTGGAAAGAGTTATGCTCTTCCAAAGTTATGCAAAAATACTGAAAATTCTAAAATTTATCAAATGAACAGTACATAATTGCGTGGAAATTGCTATTGATCTGTGAGAAATTGATACCTATGAATATTTTTCCTATGTAGATATTTCATAAGCTTCTCGTGAGACTTGGAACCACTCCATTTCAATTTTTTTACATTTAGTTATGATTTTTTAAGGTTGACTTGATTTTTAGGGGTTACGTGATTGGTAACCAAAATCAAAAATTTTAAATCTTGGTTTTTACCTACTTTGAGCATCGTGTAATGATTCTGAATGGTTTCAAATAACGTATAATGGGGTTTAAAATGAAGGTGTGACATAATGCGCCAAGAAGAGTGTCCTTGTAACATCCCAAACTTTGAATTAATATTAGGCCTTGACATATAAGGCTACAAATTGAGTAATCATGAGTGGTCTTTGATAGTATAATTATGTTGAAATATGGCTTAGAAATCTAAAAATAATGACTAAAAGTGCTATGATGGAATTTGGGAAAGAAAACTTACTACGATTAAGTAAAATTAATAAATAGATATTTAGAAGTCTTTCTTCTTTGTCATACTATTATTTTCTTAAAGAATCTTGGGAGTTTGGATTTTTCAAGGCTTATTTTTGCATTGGAAAGTAAACTTCTCAAGCTTTCTAACAAATCCTAATTTATAATTTTTAGAGACTTGCACAATTAATTATGAATGTTTGAAGTCAGACAGCATTCATTGTATTTTTTGCCACAGCGAAGGGCCTAGAAACTAATGTTAAATGTGATTTTTAACCTAAAAGCATATTAAAAAAGGTGGAGTTCATAGGTGGCTTGGTTTTGCTCTATTAGAATTTGATCTTAAGGCTTTAGGATGAAGTTCTAACAACTCCGAACCTCTTGATAAGTAAGATTGACAACTAATTATCCCTCTCTACTCCTTTTAATATACTTTCCTCTTGAAATCCCTAAGATCTAAGTGGCTAGGCTATAAATAAATTATAACTGATGATTCTAAGGACATAATCTAATAATTTAAAAATAATCTAAGCTAAAGAAATTTAGGAATCAAATCTAAATCACAATATATCTATTCTTACTCCAAACATTAGGAAAGCTATACAATCTAGAATTCTGAGTAATAATTCGAAAACCTTTGAGGTAGTTATAGGTTTTGGGTATTAGAGCAGCTAAATAGTTATTTATTCTTCAAAAAAGACTAAAAGGATCCAATAAAAAAAACATATAAAAATTATAAGTATAAAGCATAATAACTATAATTGAGAAGACTAGAGGTCCAGGTTAAAAAAGACTAAAAGGATCCAATAAAAAAAAACACATGACAAGAACTTAACTAGAATGAGATAAATTATAAGGATATGATGGTGAGAAGAATGCCGCCACTAACTTCCCTCTTTGCTTCTTCTCCACTTAATTTCTCTATTATTGGGTTGACTTTTAATGATTGAGATTTTTTTTTGATAAGTCAGGAACATAATGGTTGAGATTTAAAACTGAGTAAAAATATTATTATAATCTTAAGTATAATAAAAATTTACTATTTTGAACTACTTATATCAAATTTTAATAGTATAAATTTATGCCTACTTTTTATGATTTAAATTTTAATATTTTAATAACATTCTTATGGAGTAAAAGTTAGTTGACATATTACTCTCCCAGTATAGTATGATACATATTAGTTCCCCCCCCCCCCAAATTTATGATAAAATTTCAATTAGAAAACGGAATTTAAAATTTCAAGATAATGGGCCACTGTACGGTGTTAATTATTTTTAAATAAGCAAAAGGTCTGATCCTTGTCACAAAACTATCAACTTCTTTCTGTTGTGAGATTAATCTGCAAAGGATAGAATCAATACATTCCAAATAACATCAGATTCAATTACTTATTCATTTTAATGAACATCAAATGCATTATATACTGCACCAATTAAGTTCTAAGCCTAGTAGGCACAGCTTGAAGAGGCTGAGACTTCTTCAAAGTCAACCCAAACTTGTCACTCATGTCCATCTCTTTCGGCTTCAAATCATCCTCAAGAACCCAATCAAAGTTATTCAAAAGAGTCACCAACATGAAGTGCACCGACCTATTCGCTAATGGCAATCCAGGACAAATCCCTCTTCCAGCTCCGAACGGAATGAACTCAAAATCTCGACCTTTGAAATCCACCTTATGATGATCATGACCCTCCAAAAACCTTTCTGGTTCAAACGAATCTGGCTCCTTCCAAACTCTCGAGTCTCGTCCCATGGCCCACACGTTCACAAGTATCTGTGAATTTTTGGGCACTACAAACCCACCGACCTGCACGTCGTTATCTGACTTGCGTGGTATTAGAAATGGAACTGGGGGGTGCAAGCGAAGCGTCTCCTTCACCACTGCGTTTAAATATGGTAACTCTGAGATTCTTGAAGCTCTTGTTTTGTTTTTACCAGTTTTTCTGGGTTGTGCATTAGTTCTGCCATTGCCCATTCCACTGTGCTTGAAGTAGTGTCGATCCCAGCAGCAAATAAATCCTATAGAACATATTAATTTGAGGTTCAGTTCATAGTTTCAGGTCTTATATTAAAAGGAAATAAAATGAAGTTTACCGAAGATTAAGCAAGTTTGTAAAGAGAGAAAGAAATGCAGAAAGCCAAATTACAACTTATACCAGAAGCAAGTGAAGCACTTCTTCGCGAGTCAACTGAGAATCTATCAGGAGATTTAGGAATGAATCCATCACATCATTGGTGATCTCAGATTCCGCTTTTGAGCTTCTCAAACGCAGTTTCTCCTCCACAACACCATCAAAAAACTTAAGCAACTTCCCAAAATAATAATCCATTTTAGCTCGTACACCCTGCGGATCAAGTCCACGAAACATGGGAAAATAATCCGCAGTATTGGGCCTCCCAGCTTCCTCCATTATACCCCATATAGTGTCCTTAAACTCCTGAGCCTTATTAGAACTATAATAAGCCAAATCCATAGAGAAGAAAGTGTTAGATATAGAGTTAAGAGTTGTAGTAAAAGCAGCCTCACCAATATCCACTGCTTCCCCTTTCTTGCATCGTCCTTCAACAAAATCCAGAAGCTCTTGCACCTTCTTTTGACGAAGAGACTGAGTTGAGTCTAGCCGCTTAGGTGAAAAGAGGTCAGTGGAGCAAGCTCTTCTGAGAGATCTCCATTTAGCAGAAGCAGATATCCACACTACTGAAACTCTGCCGTGGCCGAGAGAAGCAGAGTCTGGGACCGTTCTGCTAGAGAAGACTAAGTCATTAGTGTGAAGAACTTCTTTGGCCATTGCAACAATGGAGATGACTATTGTGGTTATGGTTCCGAGCTTGAGGGTCATGATGGGTCCATAGCGTTTAGAGAGATTAGTCAGAGATTGATGAGGGTTGTTCCCAAGATCTAAGATTTTCCTATTACTGGTAACGGGGAAGGCCCAGGAGGAAGGTGTTTCGAAGATATGGGGACTTTGTTAGAGATGAATATGTGAAGGAATGCCAAGAGAAATGGAAACAGAAGACACAGTAGTACTGTGAAGAAGTCCATGGCTGTGAGTTTTGTGGCTTGAGCACATTTCAGGCGCATTATATATAACCACATTGACGACTCGGATTTGTTTTCTTTATTTTTGCAATGTTGCTTTGTTTTATTATCTCCCGCATGCGGTGACAGAAAGATTTTCAGTTTTTTCTTTTTGGGAAAATTGCATTAAGATCCTACCTGAAAGGATTAAATACAAAAAAATCCTTTAAAATTATCAAATTAATCTGAATTCTTAAGAGACCTCATTGCAATAGTTCTACTTGTTCAATTACTAAATTGTCCCTTTTTTTTGTCTTTTCTAAATATACATTGACAACTGAAAGGACAATCGTTAACAATTTAAGGTTGCAATGATTAATAATTTTCGCAGCAGGTATGAACAACATATATTTACAGTGCATCACAGAGATTTAATGCATAGGTTGTTAATACCTATCTTGATAGTTGTTAATCATTACACCTTATTTTGTTAACGACTGCCCTTTCAGTTGCTGATACATACTTAAAAAAAAAAAAAGATGAGAGCAATTTAGTAATTAAACAAGTGGAATCTATTGCAGTAAGGTCCCAGAGATTTCAAATTAATTTGATGATTTTAAGTGACTTTCTCATATTTAATTCTCTCAAGTGGGATGCAATTTTTCTTTTTGTTTTTTTTTTAAATATTACAACCATTCAAATTTGGATTATTGGCGTGTTTGTATTTGTATTTTATTGATGCGTGCAACGTAACTAGTTATGATTTAATTTATGGTAAAAATAAAAAGTAGTTATGATACAATTAAAGGTGATTGATGTGAGAAAGGCTTGCATAGTTCCCACCTCTAATATTATACTCCTGGCAATGTGTAGAAAGGAGACATTTTTTTGTTATATTTATAGGGCAGTAAGAAAAAAATTTTATATGGATGTACAATTTTACTCTCCATTTATTATTGTATTGACTTTGTTTATATGAGGTATGATACCTATTAAATAGGGAAAAAGTTGAAAAGTTATTGGATTTTAAACAAGAGTTAATGAAATTTAAGGTTTTTCTTAGTTTGTGTAAAATATATTTGAAGTAACTTATAAATAGGACGAGAGGAGTATAACTTTTTTTGGCCGGTTAGACACCCACATTAGCTTTATGTGGACCACTTTTAGGAATACTTCTTGGCTTTCTAATATTGTACTCTTTAATGTGTATTGTTATTTTTTCATACAATTTATCGTTATTTTCTCATTTGATTTTTTGAATATGGGTAAAATTAAAATATAAAAATTAATTATTTAATCCTTATAGTTTCACCCTGTTTGTAACACAGTCCTCTTAGTTGAACTTATTGCGACTCAATCCTTTTAGTTTTTTATGTGTAATAACTCAGTCCTTGCCGTTAGTAACTCATGGTAGATCGTGCTGATGTGTCATTCATGATGTTAAACTTTGTTGAGTTAGACGCCATATCTGATTAAATAAAATGACTTGGATTTTCATTTTTCAAATAGGATTTAAAACAATGGAACGTCTTTAGGAAGAGAGGAGATTGTGAGCTTTGAGAAGGGGAAGAACATGAAGATGGCATATGGCGACTGAGAAGCCACGAAGGAGTGTGGCGACTAAGAAGCTATGGTAGTTCGTCTTCTACAACTTTGCTGCATTTTCCTTATTATGATCCACACACTTACTTGCAGAACTTTGATCAGGGCTCTAAGCTGGATGAACTAGACAATTTGTCTAGATCTTTCTCTGCTTGCTTTTCCTTTGACTCACTTGACTACTCAACCATAAGGGCTTTTGGTCAATCCTACACAAATTTTCATACAGAATCTAAATATAAGCTTGGATTTATGAAAAAAAAATTCCTTTCCTTTCAAATAGCGCGACTTGCTCCCCTGCCGCGATCGAATGAGAATTGAGAATGGATAAGAGGCTCATGGGATTGATGTGAGGGGGTAGGGAGGACTAAGTTGCCAGAGTACGCTTAACCTCTGGATTTGAAATCACTGCTTATATACCTGGTATTGGCCATAATTTACAAGAAAATTCTGTAGTCTTAGTAAGAAGGGGAAGGGTTAAGGATTTACTCGGTGTCTCGGATCTATTTACTTGTTTTTGAAGGATATTTAAACGTTAATTGTCAAAATTTCAATGGAAAAAAAATAGCTCATCCTCCAATTTACCAACAAAAGAACTATACCATTGGCCAAAAGGTATGATTAAAAATTTCTAATTTTAATTCCAATGCTTCCAATGCTTGATCTTTAGGTTTACCCTGCACCATTTTCCACTTTAAACCCAACGGAAGCATCAAAACTCACAAAATCACATCCTATGGTATAATTATACACTTGCTGAACAGCACTATCAATTTTCATATCATACAATTTTTCCAATTTCAATACAAGACCACTTAAATCAAGTTATAATCAATGACTTTATACCACGTTTAACATCAAAATCATTCTCCCCCATTCATGGTAAATTTCAGCCAGCATCCCCTTAGGGGAATCAAAATTTCTCAACCATATTTTAACATCAAAATCATTCTCCCCCATTCATGGTAAATTTTGGCCAGCATCCCCTTAGGGGAATCAACATTTCTCAACCATAAAACTCAAGAAACCAAAGCATAATACAAGGTAGAACATCAAACCAACCTTGTATTCAAGCTTGTGTACCAAAGTAGCGTGCTTCTCCTTGATTGATTTTCAAGAAACCAATTTGCAAGAGTTTCCTGTGCTTGGCCAAAATGAGTGATTGTGAGGGAGGGAGTTGGCTATTTATAAGCCAAGCCCTAAGTGTTTGCCATTCAAGATCACACTAATTACCATGATTAGGTGTCAACACTCTATGCTTTTTGTCACATCTCAAATTTTGAGCCTAGGAGCCCTAAAATTAGCCTAAAGAAGGTAGGCTATTAAGCCTTTTTTGAGCAGAAGTCCCAAAGATGAGAAAGGAAGTTAAAGTAGTTTTAGGAACTAAACTATAAAGTAAAAGTTATCAAGCGCTGGAGTATAATCAAAGCTAAAAACTTTAGTAAAGTCTCAAAGGTCCAAGAAGAGAAAAGAGGTTAGATACAGGCTAAAGAATAAGTTAGAAGCCTCAAAGACATGGTTCTGAGGTTGAGCCCAAGCAGGGGTAAAACCGTAAATTCATAAAGTTACGGCCATTAGGGGTAAAATTAGAAAGTTCACAAAAAATTCTAAGAAAATCCCAAAAATTGTGAAATAATATTGCAAGACTTTTTTTATAAAGAGAAATGATGAAAATACCCCTAAGGTAGTTTAAATAGAATTTATAAAATTATGGCTAGTAAAAAATATACTATTTTAGGTAATTATTTAAAATAGCAAGAGTCCTCAAAAATATATGCAAAAATAAGGTTAAATGGTTAAAAAGTTGTACTAATTTATAAAATTAGTCCCATAACTAAAAGGCCAGTGGAATGGCTTTAATAAAATATTAAGCCGATCATACTATTAACCAAAAAGAAGTGTTATGGCTTGAGAAAATTCAAAGATATTCTCTAGAATTAAAGAGAATTTATGGAGTAAATAGAAAAATTTTCTGAGCTCCAGAAGGCCGTCAAGAAAGTCACGGAAATGTGGGCCAAGTAAATTAGTAGGAAATTTAAGGATTAAGTTTTGATCCAATAGCTAGGATTTAATCTCCCTTCTCCTCCACCAAATTATTGACACCTAGCACCTTCTAGAAGACTAATATAAGGATGATGCAAAAATCCACTTGAGCTTCCAAGTTTGCCTTTACTCTTTCTATTAGCCATCATGGGCATTTTGGTCCATTCAAGCCAAAGTTTTGGCTATAAATAGACACTGCCTCTCCCTTCATTTCGGCCAACATGAGTTTAAGAGGGAAAAATCTTGTAAAATTTTTTCTTGAAAATCAATCAAGAGGAAACCATCTACTTAAGCTTGGATCTAAGATTAGTAAGTTGATCTATGTTGTTTCTTGCTTAGTTTTCTTAGTTTGGATAGTTAGAAAATGTTGTTTCTCTTAGGGTTTGGTGCTGGCCGAAATGTATAAGGTTAGGGGGTAGAAGTTTTGATGTTATATCTAGTTAAAACCCATTGATTTAAGATTGTTTCAAGTGGTTTTGAGTTGTTGTTTAAATGATTTCATGATTGTTTAAGGAAGGGTACTGTTCGGCCAATATGAGATCTATACCCTAGGATGAGATTTTCATATTTTTGATACTTTCATTGTGTTTAAAATAAAAAATGGTATAGGGTAAACCTAAAGAACAAGTATTGGAGGCATTAGAATAAAAGTTGAAATTTTTGGAGTTATGAACCCCCTGTTCGGCCAAACTAATTTTTAGAAAGGAGTTGGATTTTCATTAATCTAAGATCATATTTGGTTTCTTTGGATAAAATTGTGTAGGATTAGCCTAAGAGAACAATTTTTACAAAGCTAGAACATTATTCCGAAAATTAAGAGAAAAGGGTTAAGTTCAAGAAGGTTAGTCTTGAACTTTATGTAATCTCTTAGTCTTAATAGATCGTATGATCAATGTGACTATATTTAGGACCTTGAAACATCCAAGAGGATGTTTGATGATGTTGATCGAAGGTACATATAGTTGGGAAGTCAAGGGAATCAAAGGGAAAGCAAGAGGAAAGTTGGAAGTGCAAGGTAGTGAACTTACCTATTATTATTGCTTGATGTTGTATGCTTGTATGTTGCTATGTACATGTTATTGTGACATGTTTTGGTTGCTATAATTGCTATTATGATGAGTAGATTATGTTTCCATGGCCATGCATCACAAGATAGCTTTAAGCATGCTAATATGTCACTAATTAACAAGAGAATAAATAAGTTGCGTGTAGTGCATTAGCATCCATCCAGCATGATTAATATGGTATTGTTTGTTACTGAGATTCTCCTGAATCTCACCCCCTCCCTAACCAACCATTTAAGTCAATCAATGGTGGGCAATAATAGCATGAGAAGCAAGGAGAAGAAAGTGGAGAATTATTGATGTTAATGAATGAGGTTAATGTTTAATGTATAATTCTCCCTTTTTGTAAATTATATTTTTGGATGTCAATGATTACATGTAATTAATTATAATGTTTATGGCATGTATGAAAATATATGAGCATGAATGAGAAAGAGTAAACCTAAGTTATGTATGCCAAAGAAATAAAAAGAATTAAAGAAAGAGTAGTCAAGGGATAAAACGTAGGTTCTGGAGCAGTTAGCTTCGAGCTCCAGTTTGACCAATAAAATGAATGAGTTAAACCACAAAATTTGGTAGACTGATAGTACCCATCTCAAGCTTTAAAATAATAGATAGATCACCCCAATTGGATGTGTACACATGGAGATATAAATTTTTAAAGTTGAAGTAAAGAATCTGGAAGTTTCAGATTTTACCAAATGTAAAATGATCTTTATTAATTAAACTGTATGAATTGGGAAAATTCTAATTGGATATTTTTTTCATTAAAGAGTATTAAAAGAGCTTTTTATAGAATTTTAGAACACCTCCATATGATTTTTTAGAATTAGTTATGATTTTTCAAAGTTGAACCTGTAATCTGAAAAAATGGGCAGTGAACAGTAATTTTTGTAAATCAGCGTCCAATTACATTTTTGTGAGCTTAAGGCCATTCAAAATGGTCTGAAATGGCTCTAAATGGACTCTAAGGTATGATATAAGTAAGGTGCGACACCTTCTTACACTAATTTTCATCCTTAATTTAAATCCAAATGAAAATGAATTTCCAAAGTCAAAATCTCCTCCATTCTTGGCTTGACAAGTGGCATCATAATCCTCTCCATTCATAGCCATAATACATTCTTATTATTTTTCTCTTCCCAAAATTTTCTCTTTTGTTACCATCACAATTTTCTATCAATGGTAAAGGAGAAAACTATTTTAATTACTACAGTAATTTCTTTACATGGGAAGACATTTTTGGAGTTTCAGAACATTTAAGAAGCTTCTTTCTACTTCATAATCTCTTATAAATCATAGGGACACCTTGTGAATTTTCCTGGGCTTGTTTTTGGGCTTGAACTCTTCTTACATGAGGGACCATGGGCTACATGAAATTCCTATGCTTCCTTGGCCCAAAATCATTCCAAAACTGATTGGAGAAAAAGAGGAAATGTGGCCCAATCATGAATTACAAATTTCAAGTCAAAATACACTATATCAGTTATTATTTCCCACTAACTTCTAATAATAGTTCTAGACCTTCAAAAATTTATTTTTCTTTATAAAAAAATCTTCTTTTAATATAAAAAGTTCTCATGAATTTTTCTTGAATTTATTTCCACCATTAACCTCCTATATTGAATTTCTTCTGAGATCAGGTTTTATCGATAAATTTTCATCACTAATTATCTAAAAATAATTCCTTCACATCCAGAGGCTAGGGATAATTTTAAACTCCATAATAATATGCTGAATAATTTTTTCATAATTTTTTCAAAATTATTGAGGCCTCAAGGCAACTCAAATAATTAATTACAGCAAAAAATCCTTATTCAGTCATAAAATACTCACAAATATTAAAAATTCTGCAATAAATTATTTTCACCCCTTTTTCACCTCTGGGACCTCATATACTATTCTAAATCCTTAATTCTCCATTTTTCCTATTTTTGGGGAATTTTTAAATTTTTTTGACACCCCTTTGTAATTTGTCCTGCTTATACAAGATATTATGAAAACATCAGTTCACACCCTATTTGGATTTTATGTTATGAATAGCTTCGTTAGTCAGTCTACTTTACCTATTGGCCCTTGACTTAAATTTTTCCTCCTATTATCAAGGTTAAAATTTATAGGATATGACAGGAGTGGCCAATAAGAACTTGGAAGAACTTCAGGGAAAACTGAATGAGTAAAATAAAGTTATCTTTGTGAATATTCAAAATCATAATAGAATGTTGCTTCTAAGACTGAAAAGAATATAGAATAAATTGAGTATGAGAAGGGAAGAGTAGGAATATATAAATAAAGTAGAAGAAAACTTGTAGAGAAAGCTTAATGAAGTGCTTAAACAAGAGGAAATATTGTGGTTTTAGAAATCTAGAGGGGAATAGATTACTGATGGTGGTAGAAACATTAAGTTCTATCATCTAAGATCCATTGCTCAAAGAAGGAAGAATAAGATTGTAATGCTTAAGGGGGAAAGGGGAGAATGGGTTGAAGACCAAGAAATTTTGAAGAATATGGTAGGGAAGTTTTATAAGGAGTTGTTCCAATTTAAAAAAAGGGGATTAGATGTAAAAGGAAATGAGGTAAGCACTACGGTAAGTTCTTTTCCTAAGCTGAATAAGGAAGATTTCAGGAGATTAAGAGTATCTTTACTTGGAGTTGAAGTAAAAGTAATGTTTAGTATTGGTATTTTTAAAGTACATGGGATAAATGGTTTCCCTACAATTTTTTCCAAAAGGAATGAGCTGTGGTTAAAGAAGTCTAGTGATTTATTGAGGAAGTTTGAAGGAGCAGAAGGATATGAAAGAGATCAATAGGGCACTACTCATGTTAATTCCCAAAGTTGAGAGGCCAGAAAATTTGAGGCAGATGAGACCCATCTTGTTATGTAATGTGATCTAGGTCATACCAAAAATTATTGTAAAAAGGATGAAAGGTTTAATATCTCAGATAATGACTCCTAACCAAGTGAGTTGTACCTGAGAGACACCAACAAGACAATATTGTTGCTCAAGAGGTAGTACATTTAATGAAGAGGGTAGAGTCAAGAGGTAGTACATTTAATGAAGAGGCTAGAGGGGGTTTTATGCTATTAAGATTAATAAGGCCTATAATAGGCTTAGATGCAGTTTTGTAAGAGATATCTTAGTGGATTTGGAGATGGAAGAAAATTTTATAAATCTGATAATGAGATGTATAGGAACTATGTCTACCCAAGTTCTGTGGAATGGTGAGAAGATGGTGTTTGAACCTAAGAGGGGAATAAGGTAGGGGGATCCTTTATCCCTATATTTGTTTGTCCAGTGTGTGGAGAAACTCACTCATATTACTCAGGGTACGAAGAGGAAGAAAAATGGAGAATGAATAGGATGGGAAAAAGAGGGCTTGAAATCACATGAAACATCCTTCTATTTACCCTCTTTAGTATGCATCTGAAAGTGTTATAGTTCAACCAGATCATGAAATAAGCCCATAGATTGAAAATTTGAAATTTGATTCTCAAGCTTACTATTTACTAGTGAATTCTAGATTTTTTTCGTCCAATTTTGAGAATTCATAACTAATTATAAAAAAATTGTATTGAGGTAATTTAAGTCTCCATTTAAAGATCTTTCAATTCTCTATAGGGAAAAAATACTCATTGGTTTCCTTTCCTTACTCATTCACTCTAGAATTACTCATCAAGATATACTATTCATTTGGTCAAATAGTACATTTTTAGATTCTCTGCCCTAACTTTGAGCAATCATATCTCTTAGCACCCATATATATTTTAAGTGATATACTACTTGTTTTAAATTTTAGGATGTGTACTAGTTATTCACTAAATTTCATGAACAAATTTATTCATTTACTTTACTTTTATTCTATCACAAATTCATTGCTCATAAAGGGAAAGTTTATCCTCTTACTTACATTAACATACTATAAACATTCTTTATTTTGCATGCAATCATTCCAACAATTCTTAAGTAATTCTCATGCATTATTATACTCAATCATGTATGCCATTCTCAATTTGTATAGTTAATTTATCAAAGTTTACTGTTTATTACATAACATTATTTGGCATGTTCATTACATGTATTATCATAAAGAATTAAACAACTTATCATGATTCAATTCTCAAATTCTTCTCTTCTTTCTTTGTTCCTTATCATATATGTCTCTTTCCTTGCACATCATACCTATTATGGTGGATTAAGGGAGGATGAGATTTAGGAGAATATCAGTAGCAAATTTTACCATGTATATGCAAGATAAATGCAAGTGTATGACATGCTTACCTCATATATCAAAAGTTAGCTATTAATATTCTTTTATGCTCAGTGTTTCATACTTTCACACATGGTCATGGAACAACTAGAAATAGAGCAGCATTTATTCACATATACGTCATTTCATCATCAATTAACATCATACACGTCAACATACAAGCATATACATTAAGCACACAATAAAAGTAAGTTTGCTACCTTGTAACTCTATAATTTTCCTCTTGCTCCTTTTTGTTTCCAACCATCAAGGTTGCTTGATCAACCTTCTTATTTTTCTTCCTTAATGTCTTATGGCCCTAAGTACATAAATACATCATTGCTATTCATTCATTAGAACCATGGTAAGAAACAACATTCTTACTTTGCCTTGTTTAATATACTTTAATCTTTTAACTTTAACTTTTGGGCTTTAATTCTAGTCTTTTTAAACTTAATTCTACATAATATTTCCCCTTAATTTTTCATGTAGAATCTATTTCTAACCTCAAATCAAATAAAATCTAACTGATTCCAAACTTGCTTTCTCATCCTTACCCCACACAATTTTTCATTCTAAACACATTGAAAGCATTAAAATCATCAAAATACAACCCTATCAAGAACCCCAGGTCTGGCTGAAATATTACACAGCATAAGAAAAAGTTGGATTCTATCTAATTTCACCACAAAACCACTTACTTACAACTCTTTCCCTCCTCCTAATCATTAATCCAACATTAGTCAATCTTTTTTATGGCTTAAACAATATTGGACAGCATCTTCCCATAGGGTTTCATCTTTGAAAACTCTTTAAAACTATTGTCAAGCTCAACAAGACAAAGAGCAACTTAAACTACATTAAAAACCATAGCCATGCCTTATCTTAAAGCTTGATCTTGCATGATTTTCCTAGGACTTGAAGCTCTTCTTCTCCTCCCTTTTTTCTTCATAAATTTCATACTCTACCTTATTCTCCCTTTCTAGGCCATCCAACCCATAAATAGGAGGGGAAAAAAGGGTATTTATGGAGCTTAAGTTACCATTAACCTTAAGTTAATCCAAGTTACATTTACCATTTTACCATAACACATGTGTCTCTTGATTAGGTCTTGTCTTTCATGATTTTTCCATGTCTTTTCTTGCATAACCTTCTTCACATCATCCACCTTGCATAATCAAGCTAGGAAGCACAATTTTAGACTCATGTATATTCTCTTTTTGCCAAGTGTCTTTGTATATTTAATATGTAACTAGTAAATATTATTTTAATCATTTTCCAAGTTTTGTCCTTGAAAATGCATATTTCTAACATTGTCCTATTTATCTAATTATCATTAAAAATAAGAAATAAAATAGGGAGAAATTCGTGCTCCCTCTTACCCTTGACTATTTCTCCACCTATTTTATAATTTTACTCTGTATCGGGTACTTTTCTAGGTCCTGATTTAACTGATAACACTGGAACATATTCTGGCACCTTTTTTTAATCACAAACAACTTCACATGACATTATATTGCATGCACATGAAGAAATATATATTTTCCCTTTATTTCTCGTTAAACATTTAATAATATTTATTTTAGTGCAAACTTGATTGAATCTTTTTATCGATCGATGACTCAAAAAATCTATCTCTAGGTACCTCTAACTTGTTCATATTATGAGAAATTTCTCTAATTTTTTTAAAGTCAAACTTTGACCTCTAAGCAGTTTATTTTGACTTTCCCTAGATAACCCTCGTAAAATTCAGCTTTAAATTATTCTAAAGCTAATCTCGTTTCTTTCAAGGGTCAGGGATAATTTTACAATCTTATATAACATCTCAAATATTTGTTTCCTATCTCTATCTAATTATTTAAGGCTTCCTCATATTTTAAATGATCAATTTTTGACTACTTTTTTCTTAATTAGCCAAAATTTTCATAATTATTTGATTTACTAAAAATCCAATGAAGGGGCAATTTCATCATTTTTAACTATAAATAGGCCTTAACACCTCATTTCCTATTTTTTTGAAATTTTTTTAGAATTTTTGGGCATACTTTCCATTGTTACCTTTTCTAGCTCAACTTTTCAAAACTTTAGTTAGGCCCCTGCTAGGGTCTAGCCTCAAGAATAATTCCTTTGATGTTTCTAGTATAACCTTTGGCCATATTCATCCTCATTTATCATACTAGGCCTTGAGACTTCATTAAAGTCTCTACCTTTCTCGTTTCTCGGTCCTAGAAAACTTTTACTTTACAAATTACTCCCTGAAAATCCTCTGATCTTTTCAAGAAACTCTGGGACTTCTGCCAACCAGGATCCAGTAGCTACCTATTTTAAGCTATTTTTTACACTTCTAACCTAAAATTTAGGATGTTACACCACGCATTTGATGTTTGCAGATGTTCTCCTAATTTTTAGAGAGGCTACAGAGAACCAGATGGAGTGTACATTAGGTTGTCTAAATAAATTTTGTAGATTGTCAGGGTAGAAGGTCAACTTTTCTAACTCTACAATTTTGTTTTTCAAGAATGTGAATGATGAGTAAGGGCATAGGTTAGTAAGGGAAGGTTAGTTTGAAGATTATTGATGATTTTGGAACTTACTTAGGGATACCATTGGCCTATGGAAAGTCTAAATAGAGGAGTTTTAGCTTCTTGTTAGATAAACTGAAGAAGAAATTAGCAAGATGGAAGGCAAAGTACTTAAGCATGTCAAGGCGTGTGAATCTTGCAAGGTCAGTAGCGGGTGTAATCCCTATTTATCTAATAATGGTTATAAAGCTGCCTAAATGTATAACGGATGGTATTAAGCATATGCAGAGGAGTTTTATATGGGGTCATAAGGTAGTGGAGAGGAACACTCGTTTGATTAGTAGTAATTATAGAGACCTAGATAGTACAGAGGCTTGGGATTACTTAATTTGTTGAGTATGAACGGAGCATGTTTGATGAAGTTGGCACATAGATTGAAGGAATAAGAGGAGAGTTATGGAAGAATTTTTTTTTTTTGGGTACAAGTGCAATGATACCAATGAGCTCTCTTTAATCCAAAAGGTGCTTAATTCGGCCTTAGCACTTTGGAGAGACATGGGTTATCTTTGGGGACGTTTGAATCAATTGTTGTGGAAAGGGATAGTTCATAGACAAAGTATTAATTTCTGGCTAGACTTTTAGGTTGATAATTAGACCGTGTTGATTAATTTTAAGATTAGCAGTGGAGGAAGAGAGGACTAGAAGGTGGCTAATATTAAGGTAATTGGGACGTAAATCTATTAAGGAGAGTAGTGTTGGAGGATATAGTGTAGCACATTTAGCAAAGGCTCCTCCAAAAAGAGATGGAGGAGGGATAAATATTTGTGAAAAGATTGCAGCAGTGGGTGTTTTGTTGTTAAAGGTACGTATGTGTTGTTGTGTAAGGAGAAATAGAAAAGAAAGGAACAGATTTGGGAGATAATCTGGAAGTAGAAGGGGCTAGGACTTATTAGAATGTTCCTTTAGTTAGCGGTGAATGAGAGATTGCTACTCAATGCTGTTCAAAATAAAAGATGTGGGTGAGTGGAGTTTGTGAGAAGTATGGACAATGGGAGACGTCATGTGTCACATCCTGAAAATTTCATCTAGATATAGGGAGTTAAAAATTTAAAAGAGGGCCAATGTAAAAAGTAGACAAAGGGATAAAACAACTTTTGATGTAAAACTCCGATAGGGTCCGAGCTGGGATTTTCAGAATTATCGATTTAGGAAGGGTAAAACGGAAAAATTTGAAAAAAATTCCAAAAAATTTCTCAAGAATGGTAAAAAGGTAAATTAGAATTTGGAACCTCGATAGAAGCCCTAAAGGTGAAATTAGTGTGAAAATAGATTATTATCGAATTTCCTGAAAACAGAGGTTTTTCAGAAAAATAATTATTTAAAGTATTTAGAGGCCTCAATAATTCTGGAAAAAATATGAAATAATTATCTAAATATTTATGAGAATTTATAAAATTAATTTTAGGCCTTCAAAAATGCAGAAACTTATTTTTGGGAATTTATTTCCCACAGTCTTACAAATAAAGGCATATTGGGGAAACATTCAAAATAAATAGTTAGAGGTGGAGAAAAATTCTAAAATTTTTTATATTATATTCTTATATTAAAAGAGGATTTTTCATTGAGAAAAATATAATTTTGGAGGTATAGAGAAATTATAAAAAGTTACATGTGAATAGTAACTAATAAAACTTCAAGATGGTTTGGAATGGTGATCTAATTTATAGGCCATCTTAGACCATAAGCGGGCCCCACATTGGGCCAGGAAAAGGCCTAAAATTCATGCAAAAACCAGGGCCCAATATTAAAGCCCAATTTAACTTGAATATCTTGGAATATTCTAGGCATTATACACTTGGCATGATTTGGAAATTCAAGCACATGATGACGGCCATGTGTGCCTCTTATGTGGCACACTTTCATGCCAATTGAAGGGGGAGAGGGAGCAGAAATTTTGTCCATAAATACTCCCTAAAATACACAAAAATAGGTAGAAAATTGTCAAAGTGTTTTCTTGAGCATAGAAACTGAATTTTAAAGAAATCTTAAAGCTTATTTTGGTTGAATATTTGAATTAAAATTCAAGGGGGAAATGCTGACATGATTTGGTCAAAATGTCTATGCTTTAGGGAAGGACAGAAACCTTAAAAATGAGTTGGAATTATTATATTTAAGTGCTGTTTAGATTGATTTTTGGAAGAAAATCAAAGTAGGGTTCATTATGCTTTAATTCAGTCAAGCTGGAATTTTGGTGTAGGAGCTTGTTTTGATGTGTTTTGATGATTTCAATGGGTTTAAAAGGTGTTTTTGTGTAGGAGAACACCAAGAAAAAGTGTTTAAAATCATTGGAATAAAAAATAAAATTTTTAGAATATATATGTCCCCTATTCAGCCAAGACTAAATGAGAAGGAAGGAGTTTGATTTTCATAAATCTAAATTGATATTTGAATTCTACTTGAAAAATTACGTAGGAATGAGCCAAGAGGTTATTAGAATAAAAAAAGGAATGATTATGTAAAAATCAAAGAAAAGAGGGATTTAATTAGGTTTAAGGTTAAGCATTAATGTTTAAGCTTGAATGATTGTTAATGTTTAAGCATTAATGTTTAAGCTTGGATTGATTGGTGTTGTGGAGAAAAATCAAAGGGAGTCTTAATCACTTGAAGAGGATGAATTGTATTAAGCGTCAAAGGTAGTATTGAACCTATAATTTGATTGGTTATCTTGCTTGCTTAATGTGTGTATGTTGATTGCTTAAATTGAGGAATTTATGTTGTGACAATTGTTGATTTTATGACACTTGATATACTTTGGCTAAATGCATAATAACATGTCAATGTGAAAGTGTGAATATTTTCTCTCTTGACATGATACATAACATGATTTTATGTGACTTGAGGATGTTTTGAAGTTCTATGACATATCACTTTATGCATTGCTTGATTTATATGATAATTATAGTTCATTGCTACTAAAATTTCTATGAAATCTCATTCCCTCCTATGCTAAATTATGCATTAATAGGGAGTGGATCAAGTATGGATAAGGGCAAGGAATTGGTGTTGAGCTAAGGAGGCCATAGAAATCTTATGACATTGTATAAAGTTATGTCGTGCTTTGTTGAACTTTGGGAGAATTTTGTAATGGATTATGGATATGAGATACTTTGGCATTATGTAATTTATATTGTTGAATGGTTGTTTATAATCATGATTTAGTGTGCTTGAATGAATGGTATATGAAAAAGAGAAATGAAAATGGAAGAAAATTGGATTAAGGGATAATTTGCCCTAAAAAGGGGCATTTTTGTGACAAATAAAATAATGAGCAAATAGACGCATTTAAACTTAAAACTTGACAGGCTTATAGATCTCATTTTTAGTTTTAAAACAAATTGTAGATCACCAAATTTAGACTTTTGTTCTAAGATATGCCCTTTCAAAATTGGGCTAAAATACTGAAAAATTGGAAAATGACGATATAAACAGTGCAACTTGACAAATTTTCTAGCTTTGTTTTGTGATGATTTAATGGCAATGGGTATTTTTCCATTATAGAACACATGACAAGCTTCAAATAAAAATTAGAACCACTTCATTTCAATTTTTCTACAGTTAGTTATGAATTTTTAAAGTTGGCAAAAATTTTAGTGAATAGTGAATAGCACCCGAGGTCTCTCTGTGATCCTAAGTCATGACCTAGGAATCCCAAGTTGCAACCTCGTAGCAAAGGTTGTCTCTATGATCCCATGTCATGACTTGGAGGTAACAAGTCGTGACCTGAACTGAAATTTGGAAAAGTTTCAAAAAATTGAAATTTTCTCATATTTAAGGCTTATATAATGATCCTAAATGGTTCCAATTGTCATATAACGGGGTAATAAAAGAGGTGTGATATCATCACGTGTGCTTAGGGAATGTGTTGAGGCCAAAAGAGTGTGAATGGATGTAGAAGTAAAGGAGGAACAAAATAGCAATCAACCAGTCACAGTTTGGTTCAAGGAAAATTTAATAAGTAGTAAGAAGATAAGAGAGATGTACTTGAGTACCTTGTTCGATGTAACTTGTTGGTCTCCTTAAAAATTGAGGAATCTATGTGTTTTTAATCCAGCCGAGGTTAGTAAGATGGTACCAAGGCAGATCCATGCTATTTGTCACATCTCGAAAAATTTCACCTAGATAAAGGAAACTAAAAATTGGGATGAGGGTTAATGTAGAAACTAGACAGGGAGATGAAACAACTTTTGATGCGAAACCCCGATAAGGTCCGGGCAAGCATTTTCGTAATTATCATCTTAGGAAGGGCAAAACAGGAAAATTTGGAAAAAATTTCAAAAATTTCCTGAAAAATGGGAAAAATATAAATTAGAGGTTTTGGAAACTTGACTGAGGCTCAAAAGGTGGAATTACGGTGAAAATAAATTGTTATAGAATTTTCTGTAAATAGAGGCTTTTTGGGAAAATATTAAAAAATAGGAGGAAAATAATTATTTTAAATAGTTGGAGGCCTCAATAAATTTGGAAAAAAGATGGATAAATTATTTAAATATTTATTCAAATTTATAAAATTGGTTTTAGGCCTTGCAATAGAGCCGGGAAAACGGGCCGAGCCCGTCAAGCCGGCCCTTTTAGGCCCTGAAATTATGAGGGCCGAGCTTGATATTTTTCTCTTAAAATGAGAAATAAGCCCTGGAGGCTGGCCCTGGAGAGCCGAGGGCTTAAAAGGGCCGGCCCTGGAGAGCCGAGGGCTTAAAAGGGCCGGCCCTTTTAAGCCCTTTTATAATTTTTTATTTTTAAAATTTTTTTATATAATATTAATGTTATTAATTTTTTACATTGTTAATAATATTTCAAATATTTAGTTATTATTATCATTTTAAAATTAAATTTAGTTTTAGACAATAATTTATCCAATTAAATTTTTAAAAAATGGGTTAATTTGGACTTTAATAATGATTTGATTTATATTATATGCGTTGATATTTTTAAACTATATATATTTGATAATAGAATATTTTTATACTTATATAACTTGTGATTCTATAATTTGAATTAGAAATTCATGAGTTTCAACAACAATGTTTCTCACATTAAAGTAAAATAATAGTTAGATTGCAAAATTTAAAAATAAAATTCTTATAAAGAAGAAAAACTTGATATTTTTGTTACGAAAGAAAAGCATACTTATGAAGAAAAATAATTAATTATAGTGATGATGAAGTTTCAAAAGATTAATGATAGTGTTTATTTATTGTAAAATTGCATTATAGATAAAACTTTTAGATGTTGTTATCTTGTTAATGAATGTTTTAGATGTTCTTAGATGTTGATAAATATTTATATATGATAATATTTTATATTTGTGACTTAATTTTATTCATATTTATGTCTTTTATTAATAATTTCATTGGTTTATTTTTATAAAAAAATATGATAAATATAAAAAATAATA
Organism: Neltuma alba; assembly: GCF_004799145.2. NCBI lineage: Eukaryota > Viridiplantae > Streptophyta > Magnoliopsida > Fabales > Fabaceae > Neltuma > Neltuma alba. Next base: position 6,903 of record NW_021635303.1, on the reverse strand, counting down.
TTTTTTCTTAAACGGGCCAAAAGCCCGCGGGCCGGCCCTGGCCCTGTAGCTTAAGGGCTGGGCCTAGTAAATTGGGGTATTTTTAAAATTTCAGCCCTGGAGGGCCGACCCTTTTAAGCCCACCAGCCCTGAAGGGCCGGCCCTGATTCCCACTCTACCTTGCAAGCCCAAGAATTAATTTTAGGGAATTTATTTTCCCGCAGTGACATTAATAAAACCCTAATCGGAGAAAATTCAAAATAAATATCTAGCGGTGGCAAAAAATTCTGAAAATTTTCAGATCATATTTTCATATTAAAAGGTGAATTATCGTGGAGAGAAATGAATTTTCAGAGGTCTGAAAAAAATTATGGAAGGTTACTAGTGAATAGTAACTGATAAAGTTTCAAATTGGTTTAAGATAGTGATTGGGTTTGTGAGCCATCTTTTTGGACTAGACCAAGCCATCTGTGGGGCCCACATTGAGCCCAATAAGGGGCCAATTTCGTGCACCTTCCAGGTCCCTCCATTTTTATTAAATAAAATGCAAAATTAAGGGATATTTGTGTGGAAAAATCTAGAGAAAAGCCACATGGAGTGATCTAATTATTTTGGCACTTGATGAATGCCACATACACCCCTTGAGGTGTCCAATTTTGTCCAAAAATAGAAGGATAAGGGCAGATGAAATTTTTCTATAAATACGCCCTTAGAAAATACAAATAAATGTTTGAAAATTGGAAAAATAAGGGGAGACTCTGTCACTGTAGCTCCAGTTCCATTGGCCAAAACTCTTGAGTGTTTTAGACAAGGAATCACTCAACTTACATCAAGAAAACATTAAGGTATGCTTATGCCTTCCTATTCCTAAGTTGCAAGCTTGGTTAGTTGAGTTTTTGGCTTGAAAATTGAGGGTATATGCTGCCTCTTTTCAGTTTGAGTATGTAATGGTTAGGGAAGGATAGAAGCCTTAATAATCAAATGGAATAAGCAAGATTAAGCGGTGTATGAATTGATTTTTGGAAGAAAATCCACCTAGGGTCCTATATGTCATTTTCGGCCAGCTATTGTTCATGCTGAAGGAAATTGTTTTGGCTTGATTTGATAATTCTAATGGCTTTAAAACATGTTTGTGTAGGGATGATATTGAAAAGCGTTTAAAATAATTAGAATCAAAAATGAAATTTTTGGAGATATATAACCCTTATTCGGCCACTCACTGTTCATGGGGGAGGAGTTTGAATTTTAAAAATATGATTGCACCATTGGATTCCTCATTAAAAATTGTGTAGGATTGAGTCATGAGATCGTTGATTCTAAGGGAGGAATCATTTTGTTAAGAATCAAAGGAAAAAAAGGGGGGAAATTTGTTAAGTTAAAGTTTCACTACTACAATAAAGACTTTTTACTTCTGTTTTGCATGACTTTTTACTTCTGTTTTGGGGGAGACATGAAAAGAAGGGACATAAAAAGTACCCCACTTTTTACTTCCGTTTTAAACAGAGGAGAATAATGGTATTATTTACGTCTGTTTTGAACAGAAGTAAAAAAATCACTTTTTTACTTCTGTTTTCCAAAACAGACGTAAATTTACCTTTGTTTTGATGTAAAATAGAAGTAAAAAATGTGATTTTTTACTTCTTTTTTGAAAAACAGAAGTAAAAAGTTTTCCCATTTACTACTGTTTTCCTAAAACAAACGTGAGTGTGCTCTTTTTAAAAATAAAAAAAATTCACTTTCTAAATACCACTTCCCCTACAGCCACAATAGCCATAATAGCCACTTTCTAGCAAGTTGAAATAGTATGAACCAGTCAATAATTTCAGCCAAGACATATCAAGATCATAATTTCATCAATATATTGACACATTAACTAACTAGTCAAGGAAGAACAAATTGCAAAAGTCAAAATTGATAACCTACGATCTCTAAACATAAACTTGATCAATCCCTAGACCATCATTCTTGAAGTAGTTGTTGTGCCAAAAGTTTTCGGATGAAGTCAATATCATCAACAGTATATGAGCAGTCATTATCAAAAATCTGTAAATTGACAAATGAACAAATTTAAACATATGAAGAAAATAAAATAAGCAACAATTCAATTTAAAAATTCAACAACTATTACAAAACTAAAATTACATTTACTTACCTCATCAAATTTTGTAGTACATCCACTCTCAATAATTTCAAACATGTAACGGATAATGTAATATCTGTACTCTATTGACCCTCGTTGCTTAGCACACTACAAATCACAAGGAAATGATAATCTAAATTCATATATAAAATAATTGCCATTAATGAAAGAACTTCAATTCAAAGTACTCACATTGGGATAGACCCAAGTTATTGGGCCATTTTTGCCAGAACGCTTCCAACCGGTTATATAATAAGTCTTTAAAGCCCTATAAGCAAATGAAAGCACAAGTTAAATAATTTATAGTGAATTCAAAATTATTGATCTACATTAAGGTACTTACATGTTGAAAATGCCCCTCATCTTAGTGCTTGGACAACGACCCAAGTGATCAAATCAGTAGATGACATTATCGATGGGACAAGAAACACACGAATTCCAATGACGACTACATCATAGAGTAAGATTTATACATTATTGGATATCACAATAATTCTTAGCAATTTAAGTATGTATAAATAAATATAATTAAGCTACTTGCCCTTCAATAATTGGTGTCGAATAACAAGGTAATTTAGTGTCTCCAATCATATTGCCCACATATCTGATTCTCCTATCTAGTGGGTTGTACTTCTTCTAGACACTTACAGGGCATAAATATCTATACAAATTTCTCTTCTCCATTGATGACATGCATTTGTTATGGAAGAAGCTATCATTGAATTGAAATAAGGTAATTATTATATGTGCAAAGTAAGAAATCAGAAGTTTAAGTTAGAAATGAAGAAATAAATTTACATGACTGCTAATTGAACCCATGCTATGTCCAACTCCTTCAAAGATAAGAACTCCCTGATATCTTTGTTGTCAAGTCTAAAGAAATATGATTTTCTTCACCCACAATCCCTATAGGCATCTTTATGTCGACTTGTTAATTGTTTTATATTCCTCATATAATTGTGCCAAGTAAGGATATCTATTAACATCTTTTTGGTCCTAATGAAACATCAAATAAACATAATAAGTATTATAAGTATTATGTTAAAAAAAATTCACACAATATAGCATGATATTTTCTTACCATCACAGGTATTATCTCCTTATCAACAAGGTGCCTAGGCCAAAGAATGAAAGTTCCAATTGCCTGACCTAATTTCACAACTTCAGCAGTCGGGAATGGCACATCCGCACCTACCTCTCCCCCTCAAACAGCTGTAATTATAACCCTCGCTTGGTCCTCTTGAATTTGTTGGTGATGGATGGTGCTCCCTTGATTGTAGAGGAGAGCGTTAGCAACAACACGCATCCTTGGGACCTCTAAATGAAGACAACAAGGTTGTCTAATGTTCAGTGTGGGACTACTAGGATCATGCTTTCCTAATGGCCCTGGTGAATTACAACTGTTTTTAGTGCTAAGAAAGGCGGGGGAGTCCTAAATGAGAGAAATGCAAGTATTAAATTAAATAAGAAATTGGGAAAACTCAATGTCAATTTAAGTGAAATTGATTTTAAACCTGAGGTGTGCATAATTGTTGAACTGTCCCAATTTGCATGCTAGAGACCATAGATTTCATCTCATCACAAAGCTCAGCCATAAGCTCTTGTCGAAGTGACTAGTGTAACTGGGCCTCAATCTTGACCTCTAGCTCGGATTGGAGCTCATCACGAACTTGGTCTCGAAGTTTAGCTATCATCTCATCAATGGGTTGATTTCATAGAGAAGCTCGTGAAATTTGTCCAAAATATTGGTATAACCAATTGTCCTCCCTTCTCCTCTCAACACGTCTGGGGTGATCAGGCTTACCAATCGCTGTCGTTAAAATATCCCCTTCTACTCGGACTTAATGAACCTTCACTACTTTGCTCTTCAAGTACCTCCTATAACATTTTAAGTGTGATAAAAAATTAATAACAAAGTATAAATGAAAATTAATGACAAAGTATAAGGAATATTACCATAAGTTAAAGTTATTTGAATTATACAACTTATAATTTTTTTAGCAATCTCAACAACTACTGGATTAATATACTGACCCTTCTTCATCCTTGCTCCCTTCCATTTTATATGACGTGGAGGAGGAGGATGGGGCCTGAACAACGATACTAGGATTAGATTTTGTAGCTTCCTGCATCGCCTTCAAGTCATTCTGCATGATCCTCTCCTCAAGCATCTTGTAACCTCCACGAGATAAATAATGCGAATATAAATTTTTTAGCTTGCCTTTCTTTATTCATCGCACTTAATTCCTGTGGAAAGAAAAACAAAGTAAATTGAGTAAGTAAAGTAAATTAAATCAAAATTAAATGTTTTATAAGGCAACGGACCTGAAATTTAGGATCATGTCGTGATGCCACAAACCTCCTCCAATCATCTGGATCAAGGAAGGAGTATTTTTTGCACGAATCGTCATCTTTCTTAGGCCCTCGCACATATTGGCTCGTGAGTATGTGCTTGAAATCTTTCTAGCACTGATGAACTTGCTGCAACAAATGCTTTTTCATTTGCTCAGTAGGAGGGATGTCATACATTTGCTACAAAGAAAAATATATATGTTTGAGTTAAAGATCATAACTATATTTACAAAAAATATAAATCAAATAAAATTAGAAAGTGATATACCAAAATATATTCCCAAATCCTATCCTTCATTTCCTTAGAAATTGACTTCCAATTAGGCCATAGAATGTTAACTTTGCTTTGAGCAACAAAGCCTATAACAACCAGGACTCCCAAACTGACTTCTTCACCGAAAAGCTGAGAAAAGCAACTTTTTTCTTTAAAATTCATGTTTGGACTAACTGTAGAGGCAAATGAACTTATGCCTAAAAGGAACTTTTTTCCCAAAAGCTCAAATTCATGGCTTTTAGCTTCTCCAAGGACAATTGAATAGGTAGGGCCCATGAGTGAGGGAGGAGAGAGAATGTTTTATGCATGATGTGTATTTTTTTTTTAATTTTTTAGCCCAGCCATTTTTTAATGTTAAGGAAACTATTTTTTGAATAATAAAACCATTTTTTAAAAAAAATTTTTATTTTTTATTATTTTCTATCATATTTATAAAATCTATGGAAACTGAGAAAAATGTTGTATTAAAAATTTAATTAGTAAGAAGTAATTCATAAATTTTTATATACTAAGTGTAAATATTATAGATATAGAATGCTTGTATTATGATTTAAATGCTTCTCACTAGTTATATTTTTACTAGGAGGACTTTTTCTCATTTTTCCTAAAATTTAAATATATTATTATAGTTTTAATTATTCTTAAAAATAACTATTTTTATTTTTATAATTTAATTTTAATTAAATATGTATCATTCAAGAAAATTTATGTCCTTTTCAGTCATTTTACATCTAAATTTACTTTTACATTTATCATTCAAACAAGTTTCAGCTTCTTAAATTGATTTTTTTACAAAACTCAATCCAAACATAAATCACATTACACTATCTGACTTTACTCAATCTGACTTCTATAAAAGTCAGATTGAAAAAAAGTTACTTCTGCCACCGCTATCCCAAACACACCCATATAGCTAATGAATATGTCCTTCTCTTCACCAATTGGATTCACATTGACATCAAAATCCATATGCTTCTTCTGAATACGACCATAATGTATTACTACTACCTCTATCCTTCCTTCCTTCAAGCTCATTACATTATCATTGTCACAATCCTCCGCCATATCTCTATCACAATCCTCCTCCATATTTCTATTAGAATCCTTCTCCATGTGCCTGTTGAAAACCAAAATTAGATAAATAAGAAAATTATAATGAAATGCATTAACATAAATAATATCAAGTACATTGCAATGAAATAAATGAAAGAAAATAACACAAGGTACATTGTAAAATTACATTACTTAATCTGACTTTATGCATTGTCCCATATCCCTTCACAATGATCATCTCTTGCAGCATATTCATTATTATCTACCAATTCTACTTCACTTGGTCTAAGCGGATTTGAAGCAAAAGGTAGTGTCTTATTAATTCATGGTTGAATCACTATCCTTCTGCTTTTTACTTTGAAGGACAATGACAGTTTTTTATTTGCTGGATTAGTAACATAAAATACTTGTTTTGCCTGGCTTGCTAAAATGAAGGGCTATCTGCATAACCAATCCTCCTGCCAAGATCACTAATGTAAATCCAAATTGTTGATCTATTTCAATACTATTGTTGTTAACCCATTTACATTTGAAGACAGGAATCTTGAAATTGGTCTAGTTTACCTCCCATATCTGTTCAATAATTCTATAATAAGCCATAGATGCCAATTTGGGGTTTTTATCTTTCGAGCTCGAAATGCATCGCTTCAGCAACCACCATTACCCTACTATCTGTACAGTCCTTTTGTCATCTTGAGCTTTTGTGTAGAAGGAATATCCATTTATGTCGTATCTACTCCAAGTGATGACTTCAAAACAAGGACCCCAGCTAACCATTTTATTGTATAGACACATTGGCCTCTTTCAAAACTTTTTCATTGAACCATGTTATAAATGTTTTGTTATGCTCTTTAGCTATTTACGTATCACTTTTCTTTGGATACTTTTCTTTTAAACTCTTTTTGTGATCATCTAAATATGACTGTACTTCTTCCATATTATTCAATATGTATAAGTGCGCTTGTAACACTTCTTCACGACCCATACTCTTTAACTTCAGCCCCCTTATTCCTTTACTTGTACCCTTTTCATGCCGAGATGGTGTCTTAGCTATAGATAGATATGTTTTGCAAATTCCATAGCCTCTTCCGCTACATACCTTTCA